>NW_019416382.1:654015-668983 GCF_000390285.2 Anoplophora glabripennis | reverse complement strand
GCCATTAGAATTCCTCGAAATAAAAGGCTCTCTCATCATATTTCGAAACTTTAATCATCGTCAAAGTGCGCCCACTTTTAAAAACAAAATCGCCTTGTACATTAATTACATTATTTTAACAAAACCATATTTTATAAGAGATCATTTTTATGAGGAAAAAAAACTAAAACAAATCTTTATCTCTTAAACGCCTTATAGTTTCGAAAGTCTTTTTTATAAAGGACTGCTTTATCTTTATATTATTATGTAAGTATCTGCCTAAAATTTTTTCTTCGTAAGTTTATTTTTCCTAACTCCACACATACCCAGTGATTCAATTTGATATTCGCGGTCTCGTATCTCTTTTATTTTAACAAATAGCTATAACACACCCTATATATTTTTAAATCGCCGCTCAAACTCTATCATATTACATTGTTAGATTGTCTCCATGGTAACATATGTCAAAATATCTATAGTCAACTGTTTTGTTCAAATGGCACACTATTTATTTTTTTATCAGTCTTGGAAGATATTTTTTTCTACGTTCAGCTATATAAAGAAGTATATAGTTTCGTTAGAAATATTACTAGAAAAACAGCAATAAAAGGTGAACCCTACTTCTACAGTAGCTTTATTCTGAAAAATAATAGCCAGCTGTGGAAACAACTGAATTTTGACGTTTCTAAATAACAATTTGTAAAAATAATTGACATTTTCTACCTGCCTATTCCATCTATAAGTAATTATAACATGAATACTTACAGTAACCAAGAAAAACTAGATATGATTTTAATATATGGAGGGCCGAAAGAACGCTAAAGCTGCCAGGTATTTATACCAACATCGTTTTCCGCAGAGACAACTTCCATCTGATAAAATTTTCGGAAAGTTAGCCAGGAATTTAGCGGCAAATGGAAGTTTCCAAAAGAAAAGAAGAGTTTTTAAACCCAGAAGGGCCCTGCTATAGATTTCTTTCTTTGACCTTACCCAAATGATACTGACGACCTTAAAAACGGAATAAGAGTAGAATATCGGAGATTAAATGAAGAAACACTAGAATGTGTTTGTAGAGACAGAGTGATAAACAAAGCTATTCTTTGTTTGGAAGCAAATGGAGGTCATTTTGAACATTTGAAATAAGTATTGTTTTAAATTGTTATATTATTACTATTAAAAATATGTTACTTTAAAAAAAAACATAGTAGCTTGTTTCCGCAGCTGGCTATCATTTTTCAAAATAAAGCTACGAAAAATAGGGTTCATATTTTTTGCTGTTTTTCTAGCAATATTTCTAATGAAACTTAGACTTCTGTTTTGATAATGAAAGACCCTCTTTATTTGTAGACTGTATTTTGTATGAAATCAGGTATAAACAACTTCCATGTAGTAATTTGACAGGCTTGCAGGAGCCGCAGTTTGTAGATTCTTTTTATTGAGATCGGACTCGAAAAATGTATTGATGTCAATATGACAGTAAACAACCAACTCAAACAAAAACACGAAAAAGAAAGCTGCTACGTCTTGACCAAACTTTCTTACATAGCTGAACGCAAAAAAAAATATCTTCCAGAATTGTAAAAAATATATAGTGTGCCATTTGAACTAAAACAATTGACAATAGAATTTTGACATATGCTACCATGGAGACGACCTAATAATGTCATTTGATAGAGTTTGAGCGGCGATTTAAAAATATATAGGGTTTGTTATAGCTATTTGTTAAAATAAAAGAGATACAGAAGAGATACAAAAGATATAAAACCATATGTACATTAAAGAAAATGGGGGTAAAATCACATAAAAACTATGTATTTTTTTACTGAATTACTTAGGTTTTTTTCTTCCATAATATCTAGTGTAAATTGATTTTAAAATGTGTTTATACACAAATTACGTAAATTTACATTGTAAAAATGTTATATTCAGTGTCTACTGCTCCTTGAATCCCTTGAAAACTCCTCGAATGGATTTAATCTACTTGAAATACTTGAAATCTCCTTGAATTGAACTAATGATCCTTGAAAAAATTTTTCGCAATCATTTTATTTAATTACAATTTTTAATGAATTTAATTTTTTTTCTCCTTATGTTATGTTGAATCCGAAAATTGCTAAATTTCGGATTCAACTGGCTTTAGAAGTTTTATTCGAGCATAACCACTTTGGTGAACTTATTACTGAAGAAACTGAAAATGATTACCTTTATAGAAAATGACGCTGTAATTATTAGTTTGATGAGAAAAAACATTTATGAAACTGTGCTGGGCAAAAAATATCTGCGAATTTTGTCGAATTTGTAAAACGAATATTAGTATTTTTTCATGGAAATGTTGCTGTAGAACGGAGTTTTTCTTTCAACAAAGAATTCCTAGTTGAGAATCTACAAGAACAAAGTCTTATATCTCAAAGATCTGTACATGATTTTATTATTGTTAATAATAATGGTAAAAAATATTAAAATAACTAAACCAATGATTTCTGCTTTTATATCCTGTTCTGCAAATCGAAAACAAGCTTTACAAGACAAAAGAGAAAATGAATGTGAAGAAAAAAAAGAAAAAGAAAATTGGTTGAAGAAGCAGCAGATTTAAAATTGAGAAAAAAAGAATTAGAAATGATAATAAGTGAAAATCAGAAAAATGTAGTACAATATGACCAAAAAATTAAAGAGATAAACAATTAAAAAAATGATTCTTAATTTTAGAAATTACTTAAATATTTTAATTTTGTTTAATATTTATAGTTCTCAAAACCAATTTAATATAATTTTGTAACGATTATTGTAATAAAATTTTTATTTCAGATATTGTATATTTCATATATTTTATCTGTAGAATTATAAAGTTTTACAATTTTATTCTATCTTAATGCGATACTTAATAATCGCTCGTTCGAGTTTAAATTTTTAAAGAGAATCAGAGATATGGTCAGATAGATGTTTAATTTTTTTATCTATCGTGAACGCGTAGCGCACCTTCATCTTCAAGTTAATAACTATATTTTGAGTAAAGAAAATGAAAATTTTCGAGTAAATTAACGTCGATTAGCTTTTACAAGGAGAAAAGTGTTTACCCTAGAAAAATTTACCTCCTTAAAAATGAATTAAAATCAACCCTTGAACACCTTGAAAACTCCTTGAATCCGAAAATAAAAATTTAGTAGACACTGTATATTCCATAATATATTAAGCATATAATAAGATACAATGTGTTTTTTTTTAAAAGAGTATGTAAATGTACCTATGAAAAATGTAAAATTATTAAAATCTGGTACATACCAATAATATTTAATATCTTTCCCGCCCATGCGTTTCGGGTGCTGAAGGGCCATATTATGAACGAAGAAATAAAATTCTATTTCTATAAATCTTTCGATATTCATATTATCTCCAAATAGTGTAGGTTAGTTTACTTTAAAAATGTTCGTAATAGTACAAAAATTATATCCAAAATTACACTTAGCAGCCAAAACTCCTGCAGCAATATAATCATACAGTTCCTGTTTAGTTCCTCCTGATTATTTCCTCGGTAACAAAAAAAAATTATTCAGTATCCGACAATCACATACCTTCCGAGTATTCAGTGTACATATATTCTCATTCCCCGAAACTGTGAATTTTTGTCACCAAATCTAGAACCATCTTTTTCTTTTTAGGATAAGTCTTGAAATATTACACGGTATGAAAAACGGTAAGTAATATTATAAATATTTCAGGCGTATATTTCCTGGTTACGCGAGCGTCCTCTCGTCCTCTCCCGCGGAGCAACGGGGGAGGGTGTGGTGCGTCTCTGAAATAAATATAACCCTTGAGTACGGTGGCGCGAAACAAAGGGAAAAACACAGACGGTGGAGAGAGGAAATTTATCTCAATAAAGGCAATAAATCTAGACAAGGCAAAATCAATTTGGGCGCGGACATTCGTCTGACCAACGGACAGGGCGTAGATCAGCAGCATCGGAGTCGAGCAAATCCGCCTTGCAACCGCAGATCGAGACCATAAACTATGGTTGGCCAACGCTCAGCCACGAAGAAACCAAAAAATAGTCGGGAAGTTTAAAATTAGAGCAGATTATGTTCTATTCGCTTAGACGGAAAGAATTGCAAACATAGCACTTCTAATAAAGTCGAAATTGATTGACAGTCGATTGTTGGAGAAATGATATTTATTAGTTTTTAGCATAGATACTCACTCACTAGGCACATAAATTAAGAGATATTTAAAAAATCCCAAAATTTTGGGTGATTTTCAAAGAGCTGTAAATTAGAGGGAAATGGTCGTAGAGAAAATCAAAGAATTAAGGAAATTGATCAAGTGTCTAGTTTTTAGATCTGCAGTTTAATTTTTTTTAGCGTCAGCAGTTTTTGAGTAATCATAAGAAAATCTACGGAAAAAAAACTTGTAAAAAATTTTTTTTGGCAATTTCATCATAAAGCACTTTTAGATAATTTAATTCTCTTCAATTTGAGCGGTTCCGGAGCCTTGTACGATTATTTGTCGCTAAGTTATCGTCGATCAAAGCAAAAAAATCACTTTTGATTTTGGCAATCAATTACTCGGGAAATAATGGTCGTACAAAAAATCCAAGGAGGATTTTGAAAACTGCAAAGTATTCTCTACAAGTCGTAATTATGCTATGTTGTATTACGAATTTGGAAAGAGCAAGAAATTTTACGTCCAAATATGGTCTTGACTATGACTTTACAATGACCTTGCTCTTTCCAAATTCGCAATAAAAAATAGTGGTTCCTATTTAAACTTAACTTGACCTTTAAATGACCTTGAAGGTCAAATTCAAGGTCACCATCAGATAGCCAGGGAAAAATCCATACACTTTTGTCTGAAACATTTTTCCCAAAATGCATTCTTCGAAAGTTCTGTCGTACCGGGACTTTTGGAAGTAAATCCACATTTGACCTTGAAAGTCATTGTCAAAGTTTTGGTCAATACCATGTTTGGACGTAAAATTTCCTGCTCCTTCCAAATCCGCAATAAAAAAACGGGTTTCCATATGAAAAAATTGACTTGACCTTCAAATGACCTTCAAGGTCAAAGTCAAGGTCACATCCAAGGTCACCATCAGATAGCCGGGGAAAAATCTTTACACTTTTGTCTGAAACATTTTTTCCCAAAATGCTTTTTTCGAAAGTTTTTCTGCCGTACCGGGACTTTTGGAAAATATTAATTGTTTCTGAGAAAATTATATTTGTTAAATCATATCCAAAACCAGCATTTGTTTACTACGATTGGCATTTACTGACAACAAAGAAACAGTTCTCTCGGTGTAGCAGTTTTTTAAGTTAATAAAAACAATTTTTATGGCACAAACAAAAAAAACAATCTATAGATTGTGTGCCGGTGTAACGTGTCACCCCTTCAGCAATTAAGAACACCCCCACATTTCCTCTTCACGCCTATAACCTCCGAGACCGTAAAATATCAATTTATATAAAAAAAAAGAAACCGCCCCGCCCAGAATTTATTATCCGAAAACATTCCGGCCTTAATAGCCGGCGGCGAAGGGTAACCGCCGCGAGCTCTCAACACGTGGTTGTTTTATCTCCATATTCCTCCCCCAGCGCCCTCCACCGCGCCGCGTCGTCATTACGCCGCCCCTGCATTAAATTCGGGACCGAACACCGGCGGAGATTTTTTACGCCACCACTAAAAGTTCGCTTTATGGGGACTTTTGAGGGAATGCGTATCGTTAACTGGGTAAATGAATTGAGAGAAAGTGCGGAGAGGTTTTTCGCTGTGGGTAACGATTTGTTGTGTTACGGTACGTATTTAATGGTTCGAGGGGGTGTTCATATCTCCTTAAAAGCTTACAGAGCCGAACAAGTTTTACATTTACAATTTTTTCTCAATATGGAAACTATCGTATATGTTCCGTGGTGGTAGCCACGTGAACGCGCTATTTCATTTACTTCTGTTTTTTATTCTGTTGTGCCCCTTCTAAACGTGTTCTCTGAACCTAACCTAACTAATTTTCACATCTGTTTCTATTCTATTAAATAGAAGAAAATAGAAGAAAATCACTTAAAAACATGGAAAATAATTTTCCATGTTTTAAAGTGATTTTTACTTTGTAGACTTAGACGTAAACCGGCGCTATTGAAAACATGAGCAAGAAGAAAACAGTTTTTAATGCAGATTGGGAAGATTCCAATATAAATCCCGAATTTGCGCAGTTTATTAGATCGGTAAAAGGCAATCCATTTCAAGCACATTGTTTAATATGTATTTTTGTTATTTTATGTGTTATTTTTTAATAAAGTTTATTTTTTAATTTACAAATTGTTAATTACATTATTTTAATATTTTCCTATAACTACTAATAGCAATCCTGGAAAATAATGTTCTTGATCATGGAAAACCTGGAAAAGTCAGGGAATTTCAAATAAAAACTTTAGTGGCAACCCTGTGAGACTTTTCTGCTTATTTTGGTTAATACTATTACCTCCTTAAATATTTTACACTCTTTTTTTAACACCCTGTATATACACGGTGTAACCTTGAATGGGGGGCATATTTATACGGAGGCTACCTTTGACCGTTAGAGCCAGTTCCTTCAACTGTCAGTTAAATCTATGTCTGTCACATTCTTATACATATCGTTACGTTTTCAAAATGTGACATGTGTATTTTTGTCATAATTTTCATATCCGCCGCTGGACAGACTAGTGTAACTTAATAAAACTGCGTACCATGCGTCATGTAAAGTAATCAAATCTCATCTTTATTGATGCATATATGTACGGGTTGTTTCATATCACACATAAAATTAATAATAGAGACACGAACGCATCGTATCGTTACTCCTATAAAACACAGCAAATGTTGTACAAATTCTATTTTGATTCCTGTAAAAACTAATACTTCATGCAGAAAGTCGCGAATTTTCCTACCGTATTAGAAACATTTCCTCGTAAATCGGTAAACTGAAAACTAAAATAAATGTACCTGTGGCATATTCAGCCATTCTCGTTTCGTCAAAATAATGTTGGCCGTTTGTTTTTTGCCCGTTTATCGCCCTGTTAACATCAGTCAATTTGCATATTCCAATTGTGTAAACAATGATCAACACGTGCTGATGCGAAACTAGTGGTCTAAACCAGTTGGACGACATTCCTAGCCAAAGACAGGTTTTCATGTAGGATCGAACTTCACATCTGACAATAGTTTTCATTTCTAACAATTTTATGTAATTTTTTAATTAATTTACGATGCGATAATAAGAATAAAAAAATAGTAAAAACGTATCGTATTTTGTTTAGAATTTTAAAATTTCTAATAATGCTTGTTTTAACTTTCCTAAATGCATCCCTGTGTACTTTTATGATCACTCATTGGTGCGTGCAATTATTTACTTCCTTGCAATATGTAAAATGACCGTAGTATAGTTAGCCTAAACTACGTTAATGTCAGAGGTCAATTGAGATTAAGTCTACCAGATTAGTAATCATTTTTATTTATATTTTAAAAACAGCAAAAATACGCAATTTATCTACGATTTAGTCTTTCGAATTCCATGATACAATATTTAAAACATTGTATATCAATAGGCGTTCACATTCGAGCATAGATAAGTTAATTTAAATAAAAAATACTTAATGTTATTGCAAATTTAGTAATAACATGAAGTTTACTTAGATTAGAATACTTCCAAACACTCATCTTTGCGTAAATAATACCTGCAGCTGAAAATTGAAATGCATTTTTTTTCTGAAGGTTACCTACTTTTTTACTGTAAAATGAAGTTACATAAAAAACCTGCATTTTCAGAAAATATCTGCGAACAAAAATTATGACAAAAAAGAACACTTTTAAGTACTGTAATTGCATTAAAGAGGATTCTGGATTAGTTTGGGGGGTAACTATGTATTGTACTGAGTTGCAGCACTTAGGCCCCATTGTGTCCTTTGTGCATCCTCCCAGCGAGAGATCAGCTCTCCGGAACCTTCAACCGACCTATCAAGGAGAAAAAAAGTGATGACGTAACTCAAGAGGATCTCTCTAATGTAGAAGATCGCTGTTCTTCTAGCACGGATTCTCTCGCTGACAAGACATCAGGGCACTCGCAGAGTACATGGAAAACAGTCTCGTCTTCCTGCTCACAACCTCTACAGAAAGGTGTTTCGCATTTCCACATATTGTAGAGGTGTCTCCTTAGCTAACAGTGTCCGGTTTGAGTACCCGTCACCAGGCGAAAGCTTACCCTGGACATAGCCAGGTACTTTTTGCCTGTGTCTTTGTTTGAGTGTCCTAAGAACTCCTTAGCAAATCGACAGCCGTTTATTTCATCCCATATCGTGTTTTAAACTCTTTGTGGGTGTCTTCCTTAATCATTTAAAAATGTGCTGACAATGACAGGACGCTGGAGAGACCGAGTCCAAAGATAGTAAGACCTGATGCACCCTAACTAGCTTGTCAGCTTCTTTATTGCCATTGCACCCAGCATACATTTACGCTGTTGGTAGCTGAGGCCACCACCAGCGGTTGGTGGTATTCCCAATTCCCATACCGATCCATACCGATCTGGACAACTTAAACGTCCAGTTATGTAAATGCCCTTATACGTACAATAGGGCAGACAGTAAATTGGCAGTCGGTTTGAGAGCAGGAGCTAGATCAGAACGGGCGAGCAATATTTTGACTTGTACTTGCTCGACCATTTTGTTTGTTAAAAAGTTAGTTGCATCATTGTAGTGTAGCATATATTGAATAAATGGTGATAATCGAGCTAGAGTTTCTATACTCATTGGGGGTAAAAAGTTAATACAGTCCACCAGCTATTGGGAACATCTAAGTGAGGTTAGGGTTCCTACGTAACAATGCATTAAAGAGACATGGAGGATGGAAATCTTCAAATGTTGCCAAAGGATATAAAGACAAATTTTTTATAAATAAACTAGACATACCAGATAAAATATTTATACGGGGGAGAGACAAAAAGAAATTTTCTAATAGTAATAATATTGTCGAAGAAGAAATCATTAACAGCAATAATATCGCCAACTTTTCGAGTAAAGTTCAACCAATGATTAATAGTTGTTCAAACTGCAACATAACTATAAATATAAACAAACAGTTATAATAGAAGTTTAATATGTGGAATGCGTTCAATAAATTAACTAAATAATGCATTTTTGATGTGAGGTGGTTTGCCTGTGATTATTTATGAGTATAAATATATGTTTAAAATGTTAACGTTAAGTACCTACTGTTTGTTTATGGTTGCTTAGCAACGAACTCAAACATTAAAATACGGTATTTTGGTGTCTAAAATTGGGTAAAAAAAGCACATATTTCCAAAGATTTCAGAAAAAGTGTTAAGTATTTTTCGAGTACTATTTTGGCTTTCAATTTTTCCATGTTTCGAAATATTTTGCGTCCGAAAAATCGAAAGAAACAATGTTACAATTTTCCCGTTTTTTTTTTTTCGAACTATTAAGGCGGGTATCCACTGATGGCAATGCTCCGTAACGTAACAACGAACATGTTACGGCCTGTTGCAAAAGGTGCCACGGTTCACTGCGAAAATATGTGTGGTTTTGGTCGTATCATTCATTCCGTAACGTAACAGAATGAGGTTACCAGACGACACAGGAACATAAGCTCGCAGTATGAACCTGACTGCAATAATGGATTCGTCACTGCAATTGCAGTTAGCAGCAGCGTCATATATTTTTATTGATCATACAATTTTGAAGAATAAGAAACGGAAATCTCCGGAAATCTTTTCTTTACTCCACTCCATGACACAAACACAGGAAGACACACTCTTCCTAGTCACTGCAGAAAACAGACTGACCCCAGACCATATACAAAAGACTGACGAAACGAAAAATAAGACTAAAAATCGACAACTGATGGTTCATCCCGGATTAGTTACGCGTGTCAAATTTGTTACGCGTACCATGCAACAATTTTCCGTCTCCACTAGCTGTAACGTAACATGTTCGGTGTTACGTTACGGGGCATTTGACACAAATGGATACCCGCCTTTAGATATCTATTCTTAATTCAAACCAGTATGCTGTTAATGAATTTAATCGAATTTTAAATGCCAATTTTGATTTCAAGAAAATAATTTCTTTCATGCACAGCTTGATATAAATTAGCAATTAGTGAAGTCAAAAAAATGTAAAACCAAATCATTTGAAGACTAGAAAAACTCCTCCGACTGTCTCGAACGAGTCGCAACTCTTTCTTAAATGTCCGTTTGCGAAAATCGTTACTCGGAATGCATCCAAAACGGAATTAAAAAAAAGGCAGACGGTCCGGCCGGCCCGCGCGGGATTCCAAATTACCGACGATTTAGTGCAGCGGCCTTACGCGCCCAGTGGGGCCGATAGCTCAGCGGCGGTTATGGCCGCGGCCCCGTTCCTTCTCAACCGGAACCAAGTCGGGCAGGTGCATACGGCCCCCTTGAACCACCTCCGCGGCCTCCTTTGATTTATTCGAGGCCGAATTTGTTTGATACGCGGCGGTTGCAGTGGTCTCGACGGACAGATGCGCTCCGCGCAAATCGACGATTTGGAGCTGACGTTCGTTCGCAGACAAAAATTTATTATTGCTATAAAGTTTATTATCTAACGTTTTTTTTTTCCAGAATAAGAAATTTGTTGTTAGGACCATTTATAATTAGAATTTATACAATGTTTAAAAAATTATTCCGGGGACATTTGAAGTGTGTTTCAGAAAACTGTACATATTGTGCAGAAAATTTTGAACATTTTTCGTCAAATTGTGCGTCAAAGTATGCGCAAATTATCGTTGTGATGGCCGTTATTTCTGTGGACGGCCTTTCACACATTTAAGGATGTTCATTCATAGTTAATATACCGGGTGGGGCATTTATCTTGAGACAAAATAATCGATTATTTAGAAAAAAGTTTTACAATTAGACAAAAATTTTAGGGCACCAAGGGGACAATTGAAAGGTCCATTTTTCGAAGTGGTGTTTTTAGATCGGAAGTAGATTTTTTTTAGGAACACCCATTTTCTGCCACGATTTTTGATTAAAAAACGAAAACAAACACTTTGTTCTTATTATTTTTCGATATAACCCATATTTTGACCATAAAATGGCCATAAAAACAAAAAAACTACTACGTCCACGTCGTTATTCCGGGGTAGTGTTAAAAGTAGTTAATAATTATACAGTTTTTGGACCTTAAAATGACCTTGATATCTAATCTTGTTTTAGAGGTTCATATCTTATTGTAGAACTTCCCGCTCTTGTAATTTCCGAGGTCAAAGAAGAGGGTCCCATTTAAAATTTTGAATTTGATCTTCAAACAACCTTGAAGTCAAGGTCAAGGTCATTTTCAAGGTCATGTCAAGATAGCTCCCTTTTCACCCTACAACTTTTGTATGAAACATTTTTTTAAAGTGATCCCAACAAGGTACTCCGTTAATTCAAGTCTTGTTTTTTTTTTGAGACCTCAGAAGTTCACAATATTCAATCACGGCATTTTTTTAATTTTCAAATAGGTCCAGTCAAAAAAAATCAAAATATCCATAATTCATTCATGACTTTCAATTCTTTACTATTATTATAATTTTTCCGTTTTGAATATCGTGCACAAGTAGTAAGTAATGGAAGATACGTTTTCTCTTGCTTGAACATGTTGAGAACCGCATTTCGTTATCATGTTTAGTTTCGAGATACTTATATTTTCGAAGTCATTTTTTAATAAACGTCAATTACACCGAAACTGTACGATTTAGATCCAACATTTGTTTATTAAATTCGAAAAGAAATTAAAAAATGTAAAAAATATATACCTATAGAGTATCCTATTTGCAAAGATGAAGTAACGCTCACAAAATTGATTTGGTACAATTTTTATTTGTTATTACTGATTTTACTAGAACTGGCGAATAATCCATCAGTTTTACCTAGGATACCATGTACATAGTTCAAACAGACTTGAAGGTAAGTAACTTTTAAGTTACGAAAAGCTCCAAATTACGATGAACATAAAAACTAAGAAAAATTTAAAACTGAACGGGGATTTATATAAAATGGCCGCCACGGATACAGTATTCCCTAAGTACGAGCAAATAATGTCTGTAAATTAGCAACAAGCCACATGGGTTTGTGTAAAATTACGTTATGTAAAAAAAATGCATATTAAATTGTATATTATACATTATTGTTTAAGGTAATTTTACATAAAATTTTTGTCAGTGTATAAATTTCTTAAATTCTTATTATCTTTTTTCTTCATAAATTGCTTAAGCATAACACAGGTCCAAACAGAAATCGAAAAGTTCTTTTTCCCAAACTAGGTGACCTTTATGATTTTGCGACCATACGACCCCATCATTTAAATCAAGGTCAAATGAAAGGTCAAACACATTAACTCGAATCCGAGGCCATGATTCATTACTTATATAATATGCTGTAAGAAGGGACATCATGAACCGATATTTCTTGTGCATTTAGATGTCATGGGGTCATATGGACATCGGGATCGTGATCAGCGACCACAAAAATATGGAGGTCAACTAGTTCGAGACTCATTCCTAGGATATCAACCGAGAGATCAAAAGAAGGATTTGACCTACAAATGACCTTCAGAGGTCGATTCGACGAACAGGTTGAAGCATATTCGTTCTTTCAGAATCCGGGGTAAAAAAAAATGTATCATTCGAGTTAATGTGTTTGACCTTCCTTCATCTGTCCTTGATCTAGACATGATGGGATTATACGTACACCGGTATCGTGATCGGCGACTCCAAGAACATAAGGGTCACTTAGTCTGGGAAAAAGGACTTTTCGATTTCTGTTTGTGGGCCGGTGTAATTTTCTGGAACCTTACTAATGAGTCACTGCCATCACAAAGTGAGGTATAAGTTTCATATATGTATAACAAAACGAGTTTTTATGTAGATTATTTAAAATCAATCCAGTTTTAAGGCTGGCGTTTTGTAGATCGTACTTTTAGTAAGACAATTATAGAACAAGTAGATCCATCCAGGAAGTGACGAAAGCTTAACTAGAGCAACTTCCGTTATTTTTTCGCAATGAATGATCACGGAAAACATGTAAACATCAGAAAATGTACCTTTCCTGTTTTGTACAGTGTGATTATATTTATAGTAACTTACGCGATTTTCTGTATGTTCAACAGGAGCGCAAAATTCAAGAAACGTAAGATAAACATACGAGGTAAAAACATGCTTTTTCCATTATTTTGAATGTATTGTCAGTTGTCTTATACTCTGAAGAAAATTTATATAACTGGTATAGTGAAGAAATATTATTTCTAACTTGCCTAGATTTTCTAAAATGCTGGACAAAAAATTGCGCATATAAACGCACCCATTAAGATACTCAAATATAACGCCTTGTAAGAAATCAACACCAACTCAGATTTTACAGATTCTAGGGGTAGGATGGTATTAATACAAGCAAATTATACTGCTCGATGCGTTGTCGCGGAAAGGGAGAGTATTTATCGTTTCTAGTTCACGGTATATCAAAGGATCATTATTTAACTTATTCCAAAGGGACATTTCAGTCTTACAAAGCTACAATGGCAAACAAATTAATCGCATCGCACTCCCAAGTCAAACAGAATCCATTTGGGTCCCGGGAAAGCTGCCCGCGTTATATTTTAGGTGTTTTTTTTTGACACGCGCAGCCCTTATTTATATCCGTTGCAGCACTTGAGCAGAAATCTAAATTATTCATGTCGCCATTTCATATCCTGCCATCTTTTAAATTTTACGTCGTCGTCCGGAGTGTAATGGATTTACAGCGGCCCGTCCACTTTTAATGTAACTTTGTTGGAGTTTTTGTAGTCGCTAGAATCCACAGGGAGCTGCTGAGAATTAAAAAAACTCTATATATTAAGCTCTACTATTATTAATATTGTTAAACCTTGGATTTCTAGTCACTTCCATAATTGATATTCTGTTATTTAATTTTATAAAATAAAGTCAAGAAATACACTCATAAAAATTTTATCTAAAATTACGCACTAGATCGTTGGTTATTTGACGCAGTCATATTCCATAGATAAGAGTAAAATAATAAATTTCTCGGTAAAAAACTTATAGTTAAACAATATTTACGTATCTAAGACAAACAAGACACATTTTCTCCTACAAAACTCACTTCTAATTTAAAATAATTAAGTATAAGGAGAAAAATTCTTCATGTATTTTCTGGGAAAAGCTTCACTGTCAAACTATTCGCCTTCATACACACTTTAATCGTCCATCCATCCTCCTTTTACAAATAACAACTTCAAATATTTTTTTATCGAAATTTGTTATATTTTCTTAGTGATATCGGTTCTATTATTTTTTTTTTTTCGCCATTACGACTAGTTCTTAGAACAATGTATTATGACAGCGATACAATCTCCCCACCCTATATTCAACATATTGCTGCTCTGTGAAATTGTTGCATGCCATATGTCCTTTGGTCGCTCCAGTATTCAAACAATGATTAAGGTTAATTTACCGGTGTAGGCCAGGAAATATAAAGTTGGACGCGACTTTTTGTTTCTGCAAGCTGAATTTATACATAGATTTATAGATAGATATAGATATATTTATAGATAGATGCTAAATATTATGTACAATAACATATTAGTATCCACAGTCATAAAAATGAGGGGAAGATTGTTTACAAGGTGGTTAATTGTATAATTTTTACGTAAATTCACTTTTTTCCGTTCATTTCCAAGAGAAAACTGTAAAGTACTTTTTTTTCGTCTCAAAAAGACCTACAAAACTTGCCCTCGAGCGTCAAAAAATATTGATTAGATCAAAAGTTATAAACAGAAGAAGTTTATTTATGACTTCTAAATTAAACATTTATAAACTACGTTATTATTACCAGAACGTTTTGGCATCGCATCCTCTCATTTCTTATCACTGTCTAATAACTCACACGAAATCTGGAATCGGTAAGTTGAATAGTTTACAAGTTATGGCCTTATAAACAAATTGACTAATTATTAGT
>NW_019416382.1:594426-653129 GCF_000390285.2 Anoplophora glabripennis | reverse complement strand
TAAACTTCTTCTGTTTATAACTTTTGATCTAATCAATATTTTTTGACGCTCGAGGGCTAGTTTTGTAGGACTTTTGAAGACGAAAAAAAAAATTACATTACTGTTTTCTCGTGGAAATGAACGGAAAAAAGTTATAAGCGAAAAACGTGAATTTACGTAAAAATTATACAATTAACCACCCTGTAAACAATCTTCCTCCCATTTTTATGACTGTGGAAACTAATATGTTATTGTACATAATATTTAGCATCTATAGTGATAAATTCAGCTTGTCGAAACAAAAAGTCGCGAAATGGTAATTTCCCCACTTATTTTCCTGGCCTAGGTGGTTGCCTATCAAACTGGCATGTTATTTTTTTCAATTTCAAACAAAACTTTCGTGACACTGGTGATACAAGACTCAGGGTAAGAAGAACCCAAATTAATTTCCATGTCACCAGCGACAATTTAAAGCTGAGAATATAGCTTTATGTTCAAAACACATAAAAACAAGGTTGGGAAATTATTGACTCCAGATATTTTGCATGTTATGCGTTATAATAAATTAGTACATTTTTAAATATGTAAAAAAAACATTTCGTGCATGCAAACTGATATATATATAATTAATTAGAATGGTCAGTAAATTAATACATCTTATTTTTTTATTTTAATCTTTTGTTATCTTGACATACAATTCAACGAAATTTTGCCACGAGCACAATCTAGTAAAAACTTATGTTTTTTCTCTATTGTTTAATTTATATATTTTTAGAACTTCAACAACCAAAATTATATAGTAAAATAAAATATACAGGATGTCTGGAAGTGTATGCCAATGCGAAGCACACTACAAGAGGAGCTTCAAGCAATGAAAAAAAAAAAAAACGATTTCGATTGTTACTTTTACAACTTTGCTTTCATGGTAGCCGAAAATAAGCTTATTTACCTAAAACATAGAAGTTTTCGCTGAAACAGTCCTTTTTTTTTTGCAAAAATTTTTTTTGTTGATTCAGATTTTGGAACGAAGATATTTTACGAATATCATTTTATTAGCTGTAAAACACTTTTCATGTGTCATTAAAATACAGGGTGATTCAGAATTTATAAAAAAAAAAATCTGGATGTACAGGGGACTTATAATAATAAATACAATTTTGTAAAGAAAAAATCAAAAAGAGTTGTTCAAAAATAATTTAAAAATACACTTCTGCAAGGCACTGGAAGCTGGTCCACTGTAAAACTTGACCTGGCACAATGCCGTAGTGATAAAAACGGACGAAAACTTGAAAGAATTTCGCAAGGAAAGGAATAAATAAAATTTTATAGCACCTAGTTTATATCAGCAAATTCAACTGATTTTGCCACTATTGTTATTATTAATTAATAAAATTAGTTTGTAGTTCTAAATAACAAAAAATTTAACATACCTGTTGTTACAACAACTGTTCATAATTTTGTCCACCGACGTATAAACATATTTGGGTCTGTCTTACTCAATTTCTACGAACTAACACAAACGCTGACTTGTTTCACCGTAACACAAATCACCATAATACAAATGTTTTCTTGCTTCATCATAAATTAAAACGATATTCATCAACTCCGAGTTGCTACACACGCAAGCCATTTTTTACACTAACTACTAAAAACTATTGTAAACACTATGGCAACGACGACTGAAAAATCGGATTTCAGTATTCGGATTTGCTGAGGCCACGTGGCTCTCGACGCGTATTACGAATGACGCTAGAGACTACGGTTGTCCAGCTATGTAATGGATGAAAGTACTACAACTTCAATAATTTTTTCCTCGGGAACTATAAGGATTTTACACATTTTTTTACGATTTTAACATTCTACAAGCTTGCCCTACTTAAAGTAAATAAGGTGAGGTTTCGCAAAATCTTCATTAACAAAAAAATAGAAAGAGGCAAAAACAAAAGACGGTTTCAGGTATTCTTAGCCACATAATAATAATATCTAATGTAGCCGAGCTATCTTAAAAAAACAGAACAAAACAAATTCTTTAAAGACTCGTAACTTTTTAAAAAAACAAAAATTTACCTAGTTAACTTGATCTGAATAGCTCATTTATATATTCTATAAAAGCAGTAAGTATAGTATAATTTATATGTAGTTCAAGCAACCAGCGTATCCTTGTTTCTCTTTTTGCATCTCCAACATTAATCCCCGGTCTAATGACGTGGTTTTTCGCCATGGCAACCCGTACAGATACCGAATTTATCTCAATCTGGCGCCATCTTGGTTTATCAATAACGAAATGAACATGTGTACGAGGTTGCGGATTGTTATTTAACTCGGGGGAGCATTAATATTAATAGGTGTAAATTATGATAAATGGGGTTGCCCCGCCGCCATTACCACGAACAACTACACACGTCTTGCGATAGAACAATCCTTCGGGTTCTACACGGATACGGAATCGAATTAGGGCGGGGAACAAAGGGGGCCGAGCGCGGGAAAAAAGGCAATTAAACATTAAAACAACAATAAAAAGAGATCTATGTGGGTAATTACGGGGGGAGGGAGATTTAGTGGATGTAGTAATTGGACGGGGTGGCTCTAGGATCATTTTGAATGCTATAGATACTTGATTTACAGCCTCGTCAATAAAATAGTCATGTCGAAATATGGCGGGAAATTTATTTTCTACACTGAAAAATAAAGTGTTTGGATCAAACGAGCAGATAGTTTTAAATGAAATTATTTTTCATCAAACTATGTGAAATATTTCGTTCTTATATTACAAAAAATACTCAAAATTTAACGATCTTTCAGATGGACCGCATTTCCACGTTCCAGGAATCAAAACATTGTTTAGTATCGCCACGCGATTTATACAGAAAGATTTGAACTAACAGATCTAACTGCAATTTGAAGCTATTCGAGGAACCGAGCAAGCCCAGTTTCCTGAATTAAAATAAATTCCTTCATTTCGGACATATTGGCAGCGGGAGTGTTAAATGGCACACCCTGTATATATATTTAAAATTTAGTATTAATGTAGGAATTATTCAAGACAAATGTAGCATATTATAATCAAACTTCTATTTTCTTGAAAGAAAATTGTAGGTCACATAATGGCGTAGGTGAGAAGTAGCACGATAGATGGAGCCAACACTTACGCTCTGTGTATACACATATCCTTGTGAGTAACGACACTAAAGCAGCTGGATCGTTCTAACGACATAATGATGAGGATCATCAATAGTCCCAAACCGACCTATGCCTGGTTGGTTAAACTTACGAACGATCCTAGCTGTTGTACTAGGCGTTTGAAACAAAATATTTTTTATTACTGAGAAATATTTATATCCAAGTATATTCTTAAAATAAGTATATACAATCATTTGACCAAAGCTATTCAATTTTGTATTAAACAAACGATACATTAATATACAATACAAAATATGTTTCTATAAAATCTATGTAGATCATAAACTTAAGAATAGAATTCGTTTAACCGTAAGTATCAAATATTTATTTTAAATGCTGCCTATTTTTAAAGTAATAAATTATATTTCTGGGTACAAATTTAAAGTATATAAATAAATAATTTTGTTGAAAGAAGAAAATATTTTCTTGCATATATATAAACGTGCGATACCTTAATAACAAATGTTGTACATTTGAGGCAAGAATTTTTTGCGTGTACAGGATGTATTTAATTGAAGCAGCATAAATGCTACCGTGGTAATTTTAAACTCAAGCTGAATCTGCTTAATTATATCAACCAGTAGCGGAGGTATAGGGAAGCATCGTCATTAAGAAAGTCAAAATATTTATTCCACTGAATAGTGGTGTTTTAAGCCTTACATTACCTTAGCCTTACAAAGAAAAACATTTATAAGAATTTCTTCTTGCAAATATATAGGAGTAGAAATTTTCCGGACATTTAATGATTAATTGCATTTAAAATTGTTGTTCCAATAACAAACTCCTATACATTTTTTTGTGAAACGAACACTTTTAGAATGATTTTCGATTTATTCAAATCTTATACAAAAAAGTAAGTCGATAATGATTTTTAATAAAATAGAAGAGACCTTGTTCTTTGAAATACCATTACACATCAAAGGTACTTAAAGAATATCCAAAATACTCGATAACTTCGACTTTCTGAAGTTATTAATAACAGTGTCTCCCAATAGCTCCGCCACTGGTTAATATAATTGTACGTTACATTAATCTATATCGAATATCTTTGGAGATATTACTTCAACGTGATGTGTAATGTTTCAAATACATTTTCTTAATATGAAAAAAGCATAAAAAGTTTATGGACTCATTATAAAAATAATTTTTTATGGCAAAATTAAAAAAAAAACATGAATAATAAATTCTTGACAAGTACATGGAATATAAAATCAATGTTACTCTTATTATTCTGGTTAACAAAATAAAAATAATTTGACTATACAGTGTCCCAATATTTCGTGTACACGGAACTACCACAGATTTTACGGGTTAAAATAAGAAAATTTAAATAAATTTTTAACAATTTTAACACCTCAAGTTTTTTGACTCTTGCAATTTTCCTATAATTAGTCATTGACAAATTGGACAAAACCATTTAAAGTTAGTTATCAGGAAAAGAGTAAAAAAATTTGTCAACTATGACACTCTCTAGAATAGTCTAGACTCTAGAGGTCAAACGAAACAACTTTGGAGTCAATTTCATTCAGTTGACGACTCCAGGAAAATATTTTAGTGGTTGTGATAGCAGAGCTATAGTAGGATCATATTTGATGCAAAGTAATAAATCATTGCATGTAAAGGGATCCAGTGCAGTACGGTTTTAAGGGGTTTAGAAATTGTATAATTTCTTTATGCATTATGAAGGGTAGAAGGTATCAGTTCACATCTGCCACCCCTGTTCCTACAAAAATTCCTCTATCCCCTAAACTATTTATTTTAAATGTAATTTATTATAAATCTAATTCGTTTTTTAAATCCACATGTGTACTACATTTTACCTCTATACGCGCCACTGTTGTTTACTTGTTTTTTAGAGGACGTCTCTCTCTGATTTACGACCAAGCTCGCCAGGTTAGTATTTGACGTTGTACGGGCATGTTTTAACCTTTTATTGGCGGCAAGTACAATGGGGTGTCAAGACACGAATGAACTTATACCTAAAATTCTTGAAAACATTACACAATGTAATTCATAATACATAAGCGTGTATATCAAATGTTCAAAATTTTCGTTTTCACTTTATTTTATCTTAAAAATTACAGTCACTACTTTGGGTGTTCATTTTTGGTGGAACTTTTATTTACAGGAGTGGAAAACTGCAAACCAACATTTTTTATCAAATGTTTTTTACCACATACCGAGAACGTAACTCACTATTACGTAAATAAAATTAGTTCTAATAGTTTTTTTTAGGATCAGTACGATGGGAAACCATTTAACACCACTAAAAGAGCTCTCGTCCGGCAGCCATGTCGCATTGAGGACATAATCGCGGTAACAGATATAACATTATCCCAACTAATTTAGATATAAAATTCCTGGCGCGACCGGAGGATAGAGCTGTTTGTCGTCGCGAGCTGTGATCGGAATCCGGATTATTGGCTTACTTCGTAAAGTCGAAAGAGCGGATTTATCCGGGCGTATGATCCGAGGCCGTAATAGAGGCATATTTTGGATACCCGTATTAGCATTCGAACATTCCCGTTGCGGTCAAAATCGACTGGATTAATTAATTCAAAGCCGAACTCGAAAGTGAGCATTCGCAAATTTCGCTGGAATACGCACAACGAATTATATTATACTGTAGAGGTGAGGTAGCCCAGAATTATTTACATATACCTACTGTTATTTGCGTGCACCGGAAAAGGCTTGACCAAATGCAACAAATTTATTGAATTAAATGTAGTACCTTTATGGTATTTATTTATTATACACAATTTTAGCTAATAGAGTTAATACAGAAACGAAAAAGTAAAGATTCAACTGCAATATAAAGCCCTGTTGTATACAATTAAATCACATATTTTTTTAATTAGTAATTCTTTACCCTATATTAGGTACCTAACCATTTCATCAAATCTCCTGAGATCTATTGGGACTCTAGAAGTAGTTCTTTTCCATGTTAAGAGTTTCGTACTACGTCGTGTCTACAGCGATATATATAAAAATTCGATAATGGATAATGATTAGCGTAAATTTAGCTGACAAATAAAAAAATCTTTCAGTATTCGCAATTTAAAAGTAGGCAAGCATGACATGATTATTATATACGTTAAAATTTTAATCTTTATTTCTTGGTACTTTTAATTCATTGAAAAAGCTGTGAGTAAATAGTTTAAGATACATGTGCTCTGTATTTGGAATACAGTAGTGTCGTTATTTATAGAAGAAAATTGTAATTTATTATAAATAATAATTGATGATATGCTATACTGTTAAAAATTGTGGTTAAGTGACAAATTGTCTTATACATTTTTAATTTAATATATACAATTATACAATTTTAATATAATTCTATAATTACTTATTATTCCATGCAATATTCGCCTATAGACTGTTTAGAAATGAAAGAGAGTAATAAAAGCTCATTATGTATGCAAATCGTAAATAAATGTAGTACTGGTGCTTATATTCAATATTTTTATATTATGCATTTTCGGTATAGATGAGGTGTACTTTTAAAAAAACTTTGTGCGATCGGACTGTACTAAATTGTAGCAGGTAGCTAAAATTTAATCCCCGACAATCCGTCTTTGTCTATGCCGCTTCAATTTCTCGGTCCATTTCTCTTATAAGTAAACAATATAAAAACAGCATTTCAAAACATGAGGCTACTTTAAGCATCATAACCGGGTTAAGAGGGTTTTTAGTAATTCAAATAAAATTATTCAATATTATTATCAAAATATTTATTTAAATTTAATGAATAGACTTTTATTCCACACAAAAATATATGTATTTTGAAAATTCAAATTATGGTGAGTAAATGTAGTGTTGTATAAATGTACAATAAAGAAAATAAAAAAGTAGGTATATTAAAATTCATCCTCTGAATATTCTGATGAATTATCTTCGTCTCCTAGATTGATAACGATAGGTTCCACAGTAACGTCAATTAAATTATCGAGTTCCCACATTTTCTCCTCTTCTTTTTGTACATGATGTATACATCTTTGCCAGTTATCTGCAGTTACTCGTTCCAAGGAATTTTTTAACAAAATTTTCACGTCACTTAATTTAAACGTCGTATTATTTCGCGCTACATCTCCTTTTACCTGCGCCCAGACTAATTCGATTGGGTTAAGTTCACAGTGATAAGGTGGTAACCGTAGTACCGTTATTTGGCGATTTGTTGCCATTTCATCGATAACATATTTTTTCTGATCTTTATTAAGATTGACAAGTGTCAAAAGTTCCTTTTTCACCATATTTGTTTCAAAAGAAATGTTTTTTCCGGATAACCATTGAATTATATCGGCTTTCCTCCAAGCAGTCGTAGGCGTCCGCTCGGTCTGCCGTGAATGGTAACTGGCATTATCCATGACAATTACAGACCCCGGAGGAATAAGATCCAACATCTGTGTAAAATACTCTTCGAAAACATCTGCGTTCATGTCTTCGTGATAGTCACCTGTATTTTTAGATTCAAATAAAAGTAAACCGCCATCTACAAAACCACTGGCACTACCTATATGTGTCACTATTAATCTTCGCCCTTTACCTGAAGGTGCCTTGAACCCTGTTGAAAGTCCATCCAAAAATGCTTGTCGAAAACTTTTTACATTTTTATCTTGCCATACTTTTGTTACAGTATATCCCTCGTTGACCCAAGTTTCGTCTAGATAATAAATATTCCTCCCTTCGTCACGGAATTTTCTAATTGATCTTAAGTAGGATCTTCGCCAACAAATAATTTCATCTTTATCGATAAGAACTGACTTCCTGTTCTGCTTTTCCCAGCAAAAATTCAACTCTCGTAAGACGGCCCATAATTTGCTTCTACTGATTTTTGGCAAATCGTTGTCCTCTGAAAGTTCACTTAAAATTTTGTTTAGCGTTGGTATTTCTTTTTTAAAATAAAATGAGTGTACTTTTCTGCGAATGACATTTTTGAAGAAATCATCTATAACGACTTTTGACCTCCCTGTAGATGATTTTGGGGGATTTACAGTATCTTGTTCATTTTTTGTTTCCTTTAAAAGTCTGTAGATAGTCGATTTTCCAATCCCTGTCATTTTGGAACACTTTTCCACGATGTCGTCAACACTGTTGGTAGGATTTTGGTGTTTCAATGCATTAAATACATTTAATATAATAATCTTCTCATTCTGAGACAGCGCACATCTTTTCACGCGTTTAGCAGGTACGTAATCTGATAAGCTCGACATTTTACCCAAACAATATTATATCCACTGGCACAATAGTCACTAAACACAAGTCGAATTTTACTCTACTGCACTAGCACGTCTTCGTATATTCAGCTCTAAGACTGGATTGATCTGTCACAATACACTGGCTCCTGCCCTATGATGTATCCAGTAAAATATACTAATGTACACCCATTACCTGTTAGCATTAGTGTTACCCGATAATTACCTGAAACGAAATATTAGCACGCCCATGGCCGGTTCTTATCTCGGGGTTTTATTACTCTCTTTCATTTCCAAACAGAGTATAAACACAACCTAAACCAGACAAAGCTATTGAGTAAGTTATAGTTTAGAACCTGCTTGGATTAGGACCGACCCTAGTAGTAGCACTGGGCATTATAAAATGTGGGCCCTTTAAAAGAAATTATGTTATGGAAAATGATTATTATCAAAACGGTCAACATTTCAGATTGATTTCTTTTAAGAATCATGGAAATAATATTTAACAAATTAGTCATGCTCTATTTCACTGATCATTTAATTAGGTGCTACTATCAGAATTCTCATTTTTGCGAAATGTTTGTTGAATATATACTTACACTCATATTATATAACATTCTTTATATATTTTTGGTTAAATTTGAAAACATTTGAAAGTATGTGTTTCTGCATTTTTGTTTTATTTTTGTTTAAAATAAGTGTAACTTTTGAATAAATTAGTGTTTATACACATATACTATCAAAAAAAATTAACTCAATTTCACTGAATTTTACTCAATAATGTGAAATTTTCACTTTATTAGTACCTATGAGTATAACTAAAAATTGCCATAACCTTGGAGCATATACTCCTACAGGCAGCCTTCAATGCTGACAAAGCGCGACTGGTGTGCGAGAAAGAAAGGAGAATAAAAGGACATGCTATCTCTCTCGCTCCGCGAGCTGATTGGTCGGAGCTTAGGTGCAGGACGGTCACTGGCATGGAGGGGAGCACGCACCGAACAATCCAGCTCGCGGAGCGAGAGAGATAGCAAGTCCTTTTATTCTCCTTTCTCTTTGGCACACCAGTCGCGCTTTCTCAGCACTGATGGCTGCCTCTAGGAGTATATGCTCGAAGACCATAACCTATACCTATTCTACGTTACAGATACGTAAGTGTAGGTAATAATCTAACTACTATCCGTTTATTTAATCAAATATTAATCGAGACTCAATATATTATTTTTTTTTTCAATTATTGGAATCAAACCACTGCATTTAAATACAATAATTGTCATCAAAATAACCGGATAAACGGATATTTGTCCAGCACTACACGCCATACACCATCCTATGAGATGAGTTAATGGAAGCGATGGGAATAGACAAAGACAATGCACGACAACCACAGAATCCACCCCATTCTGTGTGTTCCCGTTCAATAATAAGGACATTTACTACTCAATCATTTCACTCAATGGATTCACTACGTACCTTTATTGCTTTCACTCACGCCGATTTTTTTACAGTGCATATTTGTAATGATAATGTGAATATTAGTCCAAGCATTCTGTCACGGATTAATGTTAAATTTGCAGAAATTATTACCCAAAAAAGTGCAACTTTTTCAAAGTCATTTTTGATCCTTAAAATTAATAAAATCGTCAACATTTTTTAACAGCATGATAATATAACTCTTTACGAAGAAAATAAACCGCAAATCGTTACTGTAGGGCTATCCGCTGAGAAGATCTAGCCAATTTTCGAGAGCGCCTTTTTTTCAAAAAATCGATATATCTCGAAAAATAATTAATATTTTTAAATTTTTCTATGCTTGCAGTAAATAGCAAATATGGGCACGTAAATGTAAACGAGTTATAGAAGTAGAGAAAAGAGAAGATTTTTAACGGTTTTTTCGATATATCTCGAAAAGTAACAAAGCAATCGATACTTTCAAAAAATCGGTCGATAGGTCTTTTTTAAGACCTACAACTTTCCCATTTAAAATTTTTCAATCCGTGCTATATTTTTTTAGTTATTTTAGAAAAACCGTTCTTTTCAACTTTGCTGCGATTTTTTTTAACCATGTTCGCCATATTGGATCGAGTTTAAAGAACAAGAAACTCAATTTAAAATTTAATTTTCTATATGGTCATATTTTTTTTGTCCAGGTAATAATTTCTGTAAGCATTTCTCTATAATGCTTGGACTAGATTGGGAGGGTTTTGAACCTGTTGTATTCCAAAGATGTAAATAAAATTAAAAAGCAACATCTTATTTTGAGGTTATACCGATAAACTAGTAGAAATCAAGTATAGTATTTGGTCGTTGTGTTCTGTATAATAATTGTTGCCCCTAAAACTTTAGAGATTACATACAGTTTATTGAAAGGTGAAAAAACCGTAAAGGTTGTTATTTTTTACATTTCTCGTTACAACGCGGTAAGGTAGGTATAAACACTGACACTGACATAAAAAATGGTAAAATTTGGACACACTGAAATATATCTTATAAAATCGATTAAAAATTTTGATGGAAGCAGAAACTGCAACTGCATTTTCTCAATAACACTGCACCTGTTCCATGCCGAGATTGCTAGAGCCGCTAGTGTTGAACGTAACTTTTAAGAAGTTAGACTTCATTCTTACACCCTAGAGACTATTTGATTGCTCTAGAAACTGCAAACTGATCTATATGGAGACAGGCACATCAGGCTTTAATCTCTTTGTCGATAAAAAGCATCGAAAAGTGCATCTAAACAGATACTTAAGAAAAAAGTTAATTGATATTGCACCGTCTTGGGACCTTAGCAATCACTCGAACTAGAACAATTTCATATTTTCGGTCTTCAACGATTTACCATCATTATCGCCCGGCCGACCGTTGCCGAAATAGTTCTGAACGACCGTGATATATTGCGATCCACCGCGCCGCGCCATTTGTTATCTAACTATAAACCCCTTCATCTTCATCTGTCATTGTTTAACCGCACATAACCCCGCGTTATTTATATAGGCTGCGCTGATACGGTCTCGTCAAACTGCTTAATCTATAATACGCGCAGAGGCGGAACCCTGCTACCCCGCCTAATGAAGTGTTTGTGTTCTAGTCTAGGTGATGGCTGTAAAAACAAAATTAGCAGATAGGCCACTGAAGAAATCGTTGAGAAAATGTATGTAAATGTTGGGAAGTCGATTTGGTAACAGGCGCTTGGTTTCATAGAATACAATGTAATATTATACACAGTGGAAGCTGGTGCAGGAGGGCTCTGGCTTAACTACACTTAGGGTGTGATTCAATAAAACAGAAATAAAAAAAATAGATAAATTTGGAACGAATACATTGAAGATGAATTTTTCGAGACAAAACGTCTGAATATGGTTCGGGCTGAGTCAGTACAGCATTGGGGGTCATGAAGGCTTGCAAAAGATGTAATAAAATTTCCAAGGTCGTATTTAAAAAAATTAAGTTGATGATGGTCCTGGAGAGACAAAAAGTTACATATTGATTATGTCATTCGATAGAAGGCAAAAAGTTGCCATGAGAAAGTGTTCTTTTTTTTCAATATCACCTCAAACAAACGGATTTCCAATATTTCGGGTTTTTTTCAAATATTTCGAAAACTAATCATTTTTTTAGCCTTAATATTTTAGAGGCATTATGCAACTTTGCCCCTTTTTAAGTTACTTCGTATCTCTAATAGTTTCCGAGATCCCTGTAGTGAGAAGCGGATTTGTAGCAGCCTGTATATCACAGCGCCACAAAAAAAAAGTGGCAGGTCCGAAAGACAAGACCGTGGTATCCATGTGGTTTGGCGGTCGCTGAATCCGAATCCGGTGTCCGTTTGACACGATTAGCTCTGATTTAAGGTCAGTTCAAGGTCAAATGTAGAAAATGAATTGTCAACAAACTAAACCTACGTATCTATACGTTTTTGGAGTCGCCGAATCTGAATCCGGTGTTCGTTTGACTCGATCAGATCTGGTTTAAGTTCAGTTCAAGGTCAAATGTAAAGCCATTTATGTTNTTTTGGGGTCGCTGAATCCGAATCCGGTGTCCGTTTGACACGATTAGCTCTGGTTTAAAGTCAGTTCAAGGTCAAATGTAGAAAATCAATTGTCAACAAACTAAACCTATGTTTTCCGTTTTTGGGGTCGCCGAATTCGAATCCGGTGTCCGTTTGACGCGATTAGCTGTGGTTTAAGGTCAGTTCAAGGTCAATGTAGAAGATAAATTGTCAACAAACTAAACCTATGAATCTACACGTTCTTGGGATCGCCGAATCCGGTGTCCGTTTGACGCGATTAGCTCTGGTTTAAGGTCAGTTCAAGGTCAAATGTTGAATTAACTAATGAATTAGGCTTATGAACTACATTAAAAGGGAAATGTTAAATTTGTAATGAGCAGTTAACTTAACTCGACTTGCAAAGTCCATTTGCAAAACACTGAACAGGCGTGCTCCTCGTAGCTCGCCCCTAAATCTGGAAAGTGTTTACAGTGGTGGTCATGGTTACAATTGCAGAGCAGTGAAACACGGAGTGGAAGTAACGCATATTTACTGTTCAGTTTGGACTCTGTTCAGTCCGTCCATAACTAAATAATAGTTAGTTATTCACCGCTTTGTTTCTTACCAATCGTAATTTATTTATGTGTGGTGTAAAATTTTGTTACCTACGTATTACTTCTTGTGTTTTTTGCAAAATTATAAAAGTTTAAATTAGATTGTAAAGACAGACTGAAAAAAATCAATGATACGAGGAATAGGTAACTTTAATGAAAAAATAATTGCAAAGTTTTGGGGCAAAAGCAGAAAAATGGACTTTTATTATAAAAAATTATGTTGAGCACATTTTGCCAATATTTTAGTAGTACTTCAAATAAAACTACCCAATTATATGCGATTTTGTTTTTTCAATACTTTGTACCTAAATTTTGTTTCCACCCTCCCTGGTAAGGAAGTCGGCTCTTGACTTCCTTGACACTTTAGACACTGATTAGGCACTAAACTACTGTCAGTGACTCATAAATCGAGTGGGAATTGTAACTCCTTGAACGAGTTTTACATATCTTGCAGCACTTGGTGCATGGTGAAGTGAAAAACGACCCCCGTATATTCGTTCTGCAACCGCAGCATTTTGTCTATATTCGACGTAAATTAATTTCCTCAAATTAGGGATTATAACAAAACATTAATAAAAATAACATTCGGTTACTACGATTTCATCCACAGTAGAAAAATACCGGAACTTAGGAGACTTTTAAATATGAACGGGTGACAATTATGAAACAACTAATTTTGACGTCATCAGTAATGTATTGTTGAACAACAAAACATTCTGACTACTAAAAGAACGATCAGTCCGAGAGCATTTTGTTTCAGATTAAATAATAACAGTTCGCAAGAAGTTATGTCACTCGGTAAGACTTTAAGTAAATCAGCGGTAGTCGTACAAATGGTGTGAATGAATTACACGATATCCTGTTCCCAATGATATACCTTTTAAACCAACCGTGTTAGCGCTGAAGTAGAGTTGCTAGGTCAGCGCTAGCGTATCCCATCTGACCGAATTGTTGAAAATTTTCAAACAGAAGTCAGTAAGTCAGAAATGATGTTAGTTTGTTTTTCTAGATACGAAGTGCAACTTGAAATTCATATTGTTTTGTGATGATGTTCTTGGTGGTTAAATTTTTCTACAAATAAATAAAGCGTTCTTTGGAGCAATCGGAATCCATTTTGACATAACCTCAACAAGCATCGCTAGATCATCTAGCGAATAAAAAATTGGGAAGAAAAAAAGGTAGCTGCTAAGCTAGCCTACGTATAGTTTTATCGCTTAGTTTAGCGCTTACTTAACGCCTGCACGGTTGAATGTACCGAATACACATTATTTAGTATTCCTAGAACATCGTCACAACTATTGTAAATATAAGTTTGTCATTGGGAATTAAACTAAATCATCAAATATAAAACCCTTTTGAGATCCATGCTACGATATAGTAATAAAATGTTATTGGTGAAATAATACTATAATACAGCGTTAGATTGTGTTTAGTGCGTATTTTGGGCGAAGCTATCTCAGATGCAAACTTATTCGTATCAGTCTGTACAGGATCCTTTGATTTAATATTAATTTTACGAATATTATTGCGAAAACTTCCCATTTTATTGTATTAAACACACAATTATTTGAATATTATGTATAAAATTAAATTGTTACTTAGTACTCTTCTGGAGTCCAAAATTTGGATGGAGTCCCACCAATGTAAAGTCAATTTTATTTATTCTCTTGTTCATTTGGCCAACAACATATTTTTTCTTTATATAAATTATAAATTTTCCGTAGAATTACGTCCCACCTCATGTCATCGATATTTTTAAATTTTTGTTTTCACTTTCTTTTTACGCAATGATCTATAACACCTTGTTTAATAACACGAAAAATTGTGGACACTGAAACTTTAGTTAATTTGTGAATTCTATTTATAATTTCAATATATGATTTTTAATTTACTTCCTTTTTTAAACAATTGTAAATATTTAAAATGAGACATTGAACATGTCATCTTTATTTTTAAATTCTAAATCAGTTTCATCAACAACCGGTTCTACTAATTCAATATTGTCTGACGGTATTTTGTTTTGTTCCGTTTCAAAAGGTCTCCAAAATGCCATGTTGTAATAGTAAATTAGTAATTAGTAAACAAAATATCCCTCTTATTTCTCCTTTTCGCAGTTGTAATATCAATGATTAATAGAAAGTGCCTATAATTTGAATCCCACCACATTCCGCATTGCTGAACTGCACTACTAGGCAATTTGTCAACAACTGAAATTTATGGCCCAGTCGACCAGTGCGGCTGTGTTTGTGCGTCGTTCGCCCGCGCGCATTCTCCAACTGAGCGTATACATTTCTACCACCTGTATATGGGTATGGCTAAATAAATATGGGAACAAGTCAAATATTTCAATGCCGAGTTGCTTCATAGCGACCGAACCTGGTACTGCCTAGCTTTTTGGTCTTCAATTGAGGAGTATAGGAATTGTATTTTTACCATCATTTATATTAATTAAATTAAATAATCATATAAATATTTGTGGCAAACACATACAACTGTGTCTTAATCAAATATTCATTTTCATATAAAGAATAAATATTCTATTACTTGCATGATACTGATTTAATCAATTATAATTAATAGTGATTTAAGAAGTAGCGGTCAAATATGTCATTGGAAATACAATAGCAGTTTTTTCTGTATAGTAAAAAATAACACGCTATGTTTTTACAAATGAGGCTTAAATTAACATATTCTGTATAAATTTCAAAGAAAATTTACTTGGTTGATACAAATTAATCTTTTTTTCAGGAGACTAGGACATTTTTCTGAACATGATAAAAAATAAATTTAGAAAAACTACACTATTATGTTTTGTGATGGAAATGATGAAGTAACGAGTGAAAAATTTAAACAATTTACCCAAAGTACCCCAACATTTCCATGGCAAACACGAAATAATAACCCAAGTAGTGCCCCAATTCCGAAAACAAACATAGGAGCCGCAGCAACAATCGCGGCCAAGCGAAATAAGACAAATAATAGTTCCCTAAATGGATTACCCATTGAAATTAGCGAAAACAAATGAAGAACAAGAACGAGACAACCGAAGCTTGCTTAGATAATTGTTTTAGCAGATCTCAGAGGCAACGCGCACGTTCTTTTGTTTGTCTCGCTCTGGTTTTCGCTGGAAACGAAACAATCGAACAGAGACAACGTGCAGCGCGCCGCACAAATGGCCCTCCAGTGGCGTCCTGGAATAAACTAAAAAGCAACTCTGTAAAAAAAAACATTAATAACAGTATATAGAGTTTAGTTTTAATTCGGGATCATATTTTAAACGTAATAGTAAATCTTCTCCAGAATATTAATTTGAAATTTGATTTTTAAATCACATACACAATCGAGTTATAATTTGTTCCTTAAACTGAACTTAAGGAGTTATATCGGGTTTACTCGAATGCACAGATGTACTTGAAATGTATACAGCGTATTAGCCAGTGCTCTATGCGTCATATTTTTTTGAAATTTTTTTAATCTAGATTTTGAGATATTGTTGAAAGTTGTTCATTTTAACGTAGGTTTATATGGCGAAGATGGACGGTGCGCCTCTTTTTTTGCCTGTAACTGAGAAATTGTAAAACAAAACTTTTCCATAAATAGTACACAGTATTATCTTATTTTTGATGTAAAATTAATGTAAGTTTTGAACATAGTACAGCTGGATTAATAAGAAACCGAAACCAATTATTGCATTTCTGTCTGACTTGAAGATTAATGAGGCAACGTCGCAATCAGCTGACAGCAAGGAGGGAATAACATTTGAAAGACTCGATAAAAATGAAATTGATTTCAAACATACACATTTTTCCTAAATCCCATGTACATTGTTATCAACAATAAATTATCCACAACAGATGATTTTTTGTAATGTTTTTAAAAAACTAGATTAATTAAAAAAGACTAGGAAGCTGTGATATATTTATTGGAATAAAAAATACAGTTGATAAATCCTTTTAATATATTTAATGGTTTATAAAAACATCGTAATCATTACCCAGCAATATTTAGGGTTACATAAAGTTTTCTTTACTTGATTAATATAATTAGTAATACTTGAGATAAAAGCATTTGTACGGAATAACAAAGGAACATAAATATTTCTCAGCAAACTTTATATCTAAAAAATTAGTTATAGTTGCAAAACTTTTGTAACATTACTAAAATAGAGATTAAAAACACGAACAGTGAGTAATAATGTAATTTCTATCACAGAACCTTCAAAATTGCATCCAACATTTTCTTTGACTTGGACGAGAGATGGGCGCGAGTGTCATTTCATTTCTTTAGAACTAAATTAACATAATTCTCGTTGTTTTACCAGTTCACATGATTTACGGATTTTAAATAAAGGATACAAATCTTCGCGAGGATAATACGATATATTTGCTATATATAATAATTATATTGTACATAGTTTACACACAATACATTTTTGAACGCGTACGCATCTTTACCCGAATTTGACGCGCAATATCTCCGATGTCCGAGGTCTGTAGGTTCGCAGTGTGTACAACTGCTAGTCAATTATTAGCGCTGTTGCCACATCTACATAGTCTTTATGCGTTCATTAAATATAATTTAAAACTACTTAAATATGATATTTTTATGTTGTTAATTAGTCAATATGTATGCTATGTGCATATGAGTAGATTTCTTTGCTATATAGATAATGTTTATCGCAAATAATTTCAATAGAATTTAATTTCTTCAAATTGGCAGCGGGTTTTAGTCCCATAAGAAAAGCAGAGGACCCCTCTGCGCTCCTCACTTCCCTCGCACTCCGATATACCTCCTTAAAATAGTTGTATTAGCGCGCTTATCAGTGTTGCCAGTTGTTACCTTTTTTAACCAACACAAAATTAATAATTTCTGCATCATTTATTAAATATTAACTAATATTGAAATTATAATAAAAATAAACGTAAAAATAAACAAAAAAAAACTATTCTGATCAATGTCATCTAATTTAGGTAAATTTTACATATTCCATCGAAGTAGACAGGGACGCATATATAAAAGTTAAAACAGATACGGAGTAATGGTGAGATATAACCCACAAAACGTGTATCATATGTTCTATCTTTAAAGGTCATTGTTATTTTATATTTACAGGCACGTGTCCCTACCGATATAAAGTGACCTATTAATTTCTAGGTGCTACGAACGTATGACTAGTACCACACTAAGCCTGTAGATATAAAGTAGCAATGGCATTTTAAAGGTATATAATCATTCGACAGTCATCTCACCTACGGACGAGAACTAATAAATTGGTGATGAATGATCTTATTTAGTTACTTGGGGGTGTAATTCAATATCAGCCGGGACATACATCTCGTGGCGTAGCTGCTTCAGAATGTCAATAGTTAATTAAGAGTTATGCAATTTTAATCTAAATACGGTATGTTTTTACTCTCTTTTTCTATATAGCCTCTGCGTCATGCGAATTGGTGCTAGACATCTTAAATTAATCCAGAACAGCAACAAACTTAAATCGCGAATGATACGCACGAAATTAAAATTACTGTACAACAATTCCATTGCCACGGTTTTGATAATGGTTTACACAGTTGGTATATGCATGTTGACTTTACGCCTTATATGATATGACAACATACTGGCAAAAAACAAATATGAGTAGCCTACATTAATTTGGAAAAACAAGAATGGTCGAAGATGTCATTTTTAGTAATTTCGCCACCTTCTGCATGAAGTATTAGTTTTTGATGGGACTGAAATAGAATTTGTATAGTGTAGTGTCTTGTTGTAGTACTACCTCAAACAATACAGAACGCGGCGGAAAAGGTACGACGAACCTTATTAAGCTAAGACTCCACGAAGCGCCTTGTTGAAGCGTGTTTCGACAGTAAATTTTGAACATATGCTGTAAAAATGATGTGGGTATACAACTCATTGACTTATTTTTTATTTACATTTATTTATTACTGTTTAAGTTTACTGTTAGATGACTTGTGATTACTACCTTTGTCATTAGTCTTCTACGCCACTGGCAGTCGTTTCGGTTCACCCGGTCCCAGTTAAAATTTGTGGGAACGTTAAGTTTTAGAACGGGAAATTAGAAACACATATATAAGACCGGCGACATGATGGAAATGAAAAATATTTAAATCAGCCGGCGTACCAGATTGCTTAGTGCACTGCCTTCATTACCTCCACATTGTTGTAGAACTATAGTAGTGCGACTGACTTCTCATTTTTAATTACCGACTTCCGGCGGCGCGACTCAAATTAGCCTTATGTTCAGCGTGTCCCATTGTGACGGCAATTGTGCATGAAGAAACAGGTTCGCGTAATTTCAAGTGATGAATTCCTAATGTTAAAATATTTCAACCAAATATTAAAAGGATCAGGAAAGTTTTTTAATTAAACCTTGTTCAATTATGCAGAAAAGATCCCTATATCGAGAAAGAGATTTGTATTTCAATATAGCCACTTTTAATTCAGAAAATATTGAAAAGACATTAGATTATACAACAGTAGATTATGTTTCAGTATAAATTCATTATGTACAGCTGCTACGATTATTCACAGTAATTTTTATAACATGTAAATTTTATGACATTGTTCTTTGACTATACAGGGTGTCCCACTTAAGGCGGTACCCTAGTAGTATCAATTAAATAAATAGAATTTGCACCTGAAATTCGGAAAATACTGCAAAAATTGGTATAAACATCGGGATGCATTTTGCTGAAATAAATCTTAATAACGTAGACACATAAATGAACGTAATAAATGTACAAAAAAATTATTCGAGATCGGGATGCCCTCAAATCTCCAATTAGTTGAGTTCAAGCATAAATTAACAAATGGTAAAAATATATTTTAATTTAACAAGTACAATATTAAATTTTTATATTATATTAGTTTTTTTTTTAATTAAGTAAATGTTTTTTAACCAAATAATATAAAAACAAACTAAAAAACCGAACTTCGAAAAAATGTTACTCTGCAAATTTACTTATAAGTCGGGCTCTTCTAAGTACAATATTTGATGCTTTTGAATTTTCCGACTCCAGAGCAACATCCTATTAGCCTCAATCAGCTAAAATAGGAAATGGTTTGAAATTTTTTTAAAATAATTTCTAATATTGATTTTTTTTTAATGTGTGCATAATTTATAGTAGCTAGAACCCAATAAATTATGGTACAAATATCTAATTTTTCCGACCTTTTCCAATTTTTCTGGAAAAAAACTATTTTTTTGGCATTCAATTTTTTCCGAAATTATGGACATTTGGACCATCTAGTTTATTTCTTCATATTATTACATCATCTTCAATTATACAAGATGTCCCAATTCTTTTGGACATTTCCTAACTTAATTTTTTTAAATGGAACAACATATACGGTGATTTAGAACTTATTCTAAAAAAAAAAAAATTTGATGTACATTGGACTCTTACAAATACAATGTTGTAAAGAAAAAACCAAAATCGAAAATGATTTAAAAATACACTTTTGCACGGCACTGGAAAATGGTCCACTGTAAAACCTGGTCTCGCACAATGCGACCGGCATGGCAGTGTGATAAAAACGGACAAAAACTTATAAGAATTTCGCAAGGAAAGAAATAAATAGAATTTTAAAGCACCTATTTTATATCGGCAATATCAACTGCTTTTGCCGCTACTGTTATTATTAATTAATAAAATTAATTTGTGGTTTTAATTAATAAAATAATTTAACATACCTGATGTTACAACAACTGTTCAAAATTTTTTCTACAGACGTAATAACACATTTGGGTCTGTCTTACTCAGTTTCTACGAACTAACACAAATCTTTTCTTGCTTCACCATAATACAACTGTTGTCTTGCTTCACCTTAAATTAAAACTATATCCGTAAACACCGAGATGTTATACACGCAAGCCATTTTTGACACTAATTACAAAAAAAAACTATTGTAAACACTATCGCAACGACGATTGTAAAACCGGATTTCGGTATTCGGGATCCTGAGACTACGTGGCTGCCCACGCGTATTGCGAATAACGCTAGAGACTACAGTTGTCCAGCTGCCGTATCTACTCCGATTTTTTTGGATAAGTTGTGAATCACCCTGTATATTATGGCATTCTTATATTTCCGGCTGAATTTAAGGCCAACTTTGATAAAAAGAAACTGTAAAAACATACTTACCATTTCGGTGTTATTTCAAAGATCAAAATTTGTAAACACGAATATTTTTATTTTTTTTATATGTTTGCCTTAGCTCGAAATTTGAATAGGATACCCCTAAATATACTGTAATAAAACTGCCAAGTTTCAACAATCCTATAAAACTTTCCCCGTACCCTTTTTACATGTTATAATTCCTGGAATAATAGTATTTATTTTCATGGGTTGCTGTTTTTTTTTTCGATAATTACAATATCCATATTAATTAAGTGGGTCGCACCGTACTTCGACGAACATCCCAACTACAACAGGAAGGTTCGTCGAGGATGGTACAAGTCGCCGGCGCCCCGGGACTCATCCATCAATTAGGGTCGACCCGCGACATCCACCCTGCTCCCCCGGCGATCTGTCACCGGCAAACTACGGCCCGCCGACCGCACATCACCCTGTCCAGGACGGACCCCTAATTATTCCGTTGCAGAGCTGAAGAAATAGAACTACCAAATCTTTGAAAACGAAGTAAGAACGTAGGGTCCACACAAATTAATCAATCCGAGAATATTTACACTAAAAACAACGTTTTCCATAGAAAAGTAAAACTGTCCGTTTATTTGAGTATAAATTAATCATCCGCCATAGTCTTCAGCGTTCTGGTGTAGCTTTTATATTCTGCCACGAATTTTTAATAAATTTTGGTAGATGGAAACTATTAGGAAACTTTAATTTTTTGAAAATATCAAATATTCTGTGTTAGAAGTATATAATTTTTCAAAATTTTGTTACAGTCAGAATGTTTCACGAGTTGATATAATTGGGAACATACTTATGTTTCAGGATTATATAATTATCATCATACATACAATTTTTTTGAAAACATCGTCTTAGCACTTATCGAAAGTTGTATGTAACATTAAGTATTAAAACTAATCATGTAATTCCAGACATAAACACTTCTTGGAAATACATTTATTCCCTAAATTAAATATTACTACACTACTTAATGCGCAACCGCGAACAGTCAACGGAGCATGCAGAGTAGAACAGCATCAGCCATTATTATACATGCGCAGTAGTGTGAGGTGTGAATGTGAATTATTATGGATAGATAATCCGAGTGAGAATTGGAAAGCCTGACTGAAATTCACAATTTTATTAGCCTATTCGTTAAACGAGTCTTTAATCAGAATAGACAGGTAATAAAAAATATATACAGATATATTTATTGAGTAGTAGTTTTAGTTAAATTAAATTATTGTATCCACAGTAATACATGGTTTTATAAATTGGTGACACTACTGACAAATTTTTAACTTGTTTTCGCTAGCAATAAAGTGCATGATAAATTTGTTATTTCAGCGTTTATTTGTATTTAGACAAACCGTTTAAAAAATCTATAAATATGCAAAATATTTAAGATGAGCAATAATTGAACAATGAGTTAGAGATAGAGATCTAACAACAAAGATATTCCTTTAATAGATAGAAATATTTTTGCATATTTGGAGAGAAAATTTTCTTGCGGTTACGGTAATGTAAGATTTTTGTGTTTATCTAAAATAATAAAGAATATACAAATAGTTTGCCATAACCAAAAGGCAGTTCAGATGATGTTATCACTCTGCTATGTATGCCACATCGTGTGGATGGTGTATATCGATACATCCGAAAACATGTCTTCACTTACTAAATACTCGCCAAAGTTATACTAACGGTATACTAATATGTAGCAGTTGTTTCAAATATCACATAAGTAGTACTCATTTCCACAGATTGGAATTAACGATTTCTCTACATTTAAATAAATAAATAAATAAATAAATAAATAAATAAATAAATAAATGATACGCCACTTATTAAAACAAAAAAATATGCCATATTTATAATCTAAGGGCTACTGCTAAAAAAAACATTAACTAGTTTCATATCGATAAAATGTATAATTTTCAAGAAAATCATTTTCATTCTGGTTTTAACAGTTCAGAAAAATACTAGGTAAAAAGGTTTAGCTATCAACTAAAAATGTATGGTGGCATACAATTCCGTACAGGGCGATTTTCAGGAAAATTCAGGTAAATTAAAAAATAAGTGCACCTTCTTTTGTTTTATATTTCATTGCCAAGTTAATTTTTTTTATATAATTACGTTAAACACGTAAAGACGTCAGACTATTAAAATATGTAGGTACTGTTTTATGGTGTCTACAATAAAAGTTTTAAAAATAACGAGCGTTCAAATAAAAACGTGGTCAAGTTGGTTCTGAAAATTTGGACGTAGGGCGTAGCGTATAGCAAATGAACTTAAACGTCATCTGTATCAATTTGAATATTTTCGTTTTAAAAAGCGTTTAAAATGGTGTTTTCTTAAGAACAAAAAGTGTTTATCATAGAGTCCTACTATAGAAATGGACGCAAGATTGATGGAATATGGAAGTATTCTATTGAGGAATGTTTCATAGAATTTCAAAATCAATTTCCCGGCGTTGTTGAGTACAAAATTTTTCAAAGTGCAGTTCAGCGTTGTGTTAATGTTTTTCGTGAAACGGGCAGTGTAACAAGAAAAGAAGGAAGCGGCCGACCTAAAAAGCGGACTGAAGAATTAAAAGAAAATGTCCAACAAATAATGGAAAATGCGCCAAGAACTTCTGTACGTGTTTTATCACAAATGGTGGGAGTATCAGTCGGTACCTGCCACACAGTGTTAAAAAAAGATTTGCGTTTGTTCTCCTATCGTTTAACTTGTCAGCAAGAACTTCATGAAGTTGATTTTCCGCGACGGGCTGTATTTTGTGAATGGTTTTTAAACAACTACGGTGAACTTCATAATATCACCTTTTTTTCTGATGAAGCCTGATTTCATTTAAGTGGTTATGTAAACTCACAGAATATGAGAATGTGGTCTTCTGAAAAACCAGATAACTTTTTTGTCGAGGGCCTCTACACGCTCAAAAAATTTGGAGTTTGGTGTGCTCTCAATCGAAGGTGAATTTATGGACCTATTTTTTTTAATGGTACTCTTACTGCGCAAAGGTATAGAGAAGAAATTATCGCTCCTTTTGTTAACCAGCTGGAAGAAAACGAAATTACAAACTTTTACTTTCAACAAGATGGCGCAAGGGCACATACGGCAGGCGAGACGATGAATATGTTGAGGGAAGTTTTCCAAAATCGACTAATAAGTCTCAATGCTGAACATGAATTTCCACCGAGGTCATGTGATATTACGCCGTGTGATTTCTTTTTGTGGCCTTACCTTAAAAACACTATTTTTGAACTGCCTATTCCTGATTTAAACCATCTGCAGGCTCGACTTATAGACAAGATTCGTGAAATTAACAATACCCCGAGCATCTTAGAAAATGTCTTTAATTCTTTGAGGAACAGGTGTGAAAAGTGCTTGGAACAAGGAGGGGGACACTTTCAGCAGCTGCTTTAATTTATTGTTATAACAAGGAGGGGGACACTTTCCGCAGCTCCTTTAATTGTTTGTTATTGTTATCACGATTATTCTTTAAAATAAAGTTATATAGTCATTAACGTTATTGAAACTGACAGCTGCTATACAGCTCGTTGAGAAATGAGGTTAAGTTGGTCGCTATAAGCTACTCCCTACGTCCAATGTGTCAGAGCCAACTTCGACCACGTTTTTATTTGATCGCTCGTTATAATAGTCCTATAGACGTATTCAAAAACATAAATTTCTGGAAACCTTTTTATGTCAGTTATGTCTTTATAAACTGTCTGTTCAATAAAAAAGAGCAAATAAAAAATATAGCGTTCTTTCTCGGTGGGGTACAATATTATTATATACAGACAAATTTTATATTGACATCACCGGCGCCTCCGCCATTTTACAACAAAAATTCTTATACACAGTTAAAAATCCTTTACCATTTACTTTCATTATTAGGTTCTTACTACGTTTGGGCTCGCGGGTATACCATAGCGTCTTATTGTTTTACAATTTTACGATGCGGGCCGTCAAAGTATTGCAAGAAACGCCGCTTTAAGGGGGGCGGCTGGCCATGCCGATAATTATTAAATTTAATAACGGCGTGGCGGCTGCACCGCTCTTCGTGAGGTTGTTTAACCTTTGCCGCCGACGGGACAAACTTCTAGAACTAGGCAGCAAGTTGGCTCGCTCCTCCCCGGAGTTCGATAGCTCCGGAGCCGCCGCCGGAGTCGAGAACTGCTGTGCCTTTGTAATTAAGGAGGCGAATTATTGATCATGTAGGCTGCTTATCAATTTCGAATTTTATAACAGAGATAGCGGAATGGAAATCTGTTTACCGAAATGTATAAAATGTGGAGGAATCTATGGGTCTATGGATAATATGTTTATTTCATTACTATACGTATATTTCTTCAAAAGCACTCACCTTGATTCCAATATGTATTGGAAAATCCTGGCTTGTGTTTAAAGACGGCAAAGTTTGGATCACCGGAACAATAGGGAGTGAACAGGACATCATATTGTCAACCTGAAACAACATATATCAAATTTAGATAACAACGATGGTTATATAAAAAACATCAACATATATCGTGCGTAATAAAAGCATGAAGTTCTGATTTTTGTTTAAATAGAACTCATATAATTTTCGGCCAGAATCTCGTGGAAAATATTTTTCTGAATTTGGCAATTTTACAATTATACCATAATTATAATGTGCTTTATTGTGGTTTTTTAAAAACTCTGACAATTGTAATCATGTATAAAAAGAGTTATGTGTTACATGTATGGGTTTTAAGTCTTTATTAGTTTTATATTTAACTCAGTCACATATGCAGACGTGTTCAATATTGTCCACCCTGATTGTGAATAATTGGTTCTCTTAAAAGAATAAATATTTGTAGGTCAATTATTTTTTTAATCCTTTAATGATCAGACTCTAATAAACTGCACTTTTAACAATGAATTCCTATAGTCTTTTTTAGAGAACGAGTACTTTTAGAGTTTCTGTCGACTTATTTTACTGTGTGGTAAGTTTATTTAAAAAACAGAAATAAGTTGAAAATCGTTCATTTTAAAATTGAGGAAACATTTTTCCTTGATAACCAATTATAAATTAAATTAATTAATGAATTTTCAAAATATTCAGTGGTGACGAAATCAGGTTTGCCATGTTTGATTTAATTTCTTGAAATTTCAACGTTTCATCAGTTTATGTCAAACATCTTCAGTAATATTTGAATAAATGTTATATTCTTCAAAAATATAAACATGCTGTATCTCGAGAGCTAAGCCCTTTAAGACACAAACCTTTTTTCTTAAAATGATCCAAAGGAACACCTCTTACAATATTTTTTAGATGTCTTGTGTTCTATATAAAAAATGTCCGTTTTTCGAGTCGCACCGTTAAGATCTTAAGATATCAAACTAGAATCTATTCGTTTCATTTTTTTATCGAAAGTTAGCCAATGTTAGAGTACCATTTTATGGGGATTCAAATATGTAATCACATTAGCCGTATAATCTATGGAGAAGAAGAAACCGCAAGGATTTTTTTACAGTTGCCATATTCAAATTTCGCATTTTTTAATTAATATGGATCATATGATATTATTTGCTTCTTTACTATTGCAGAAGTCACAACTTATTCATCTTTACAAAGAGTGCTTTGAAGACAAAACATCCAACTATCACATCAAACGGAATTTTGACAGTTCAAAGTTTAGATAACTAAAATATTCATACGAATAATAGCCATATGTATATGTTCTAAATTTACTGATCATTAATTTGAAAAATATGTGGCTTTTTTCATGCTAAAATTGCATTTTTAATTATCTTAACATTCACATAGTCCATGAATATTTAACTACACAGTCAAAAATTCGTTTATAGTACCTATAATAGTTGGATGTTTTGTTTATCTTTGCAATTCGACGAAAACAAAATGGTAAACGCACCATTCTAATCAGAAAAATGAACTAAACTTTAAAAGTGCAAAATTCCAATATGGCGCCCATAAGAAAAATAAAAGTGTTGTCCAATGTAGAATTATTCATCACTTTCCATTGTCGATTAAAAGAAAAAAAATAAAAACGAAAACCAAAATTTTAAATTGTTTGCCGGAAACTTCGAAACGAAAAAAGATACCTCAATTTTTTTTTCGACAAATCATTACCAAATTTTGCAATTATGTTCTAGTTTTATAATTTAATCAACATTGTATCTCTTAAGATGACCGAGATTTGCTCAAAAAAGGAGCACTTTTTATATAATTTAAATAACGTAATTACAATTACTTCTAGTTTAAAATTTTTTATCGATTTCATAATGCCGATACTTCAGATTTAGGATAATCAATGTATAAAAAATTTACTTTTTTGCACCAAAAACACTGTTATCGATTGTCGATTTGTGATAAACTATCAGAATTCGCTTTGAAAAAATGTCATTGATTTCTGAATAAAAATAAAACATTACCAAATATAGGTAGGTGCACTATACTATTCCAAATTATTTTACAAAATTTCAGTAACCTGAAACTTTGAATGATTTGATTTGACCTGATGATTTGACACAGAGGTGAAATGATAATAGTAAAGTAAGCAATAATTACAGAACGAGAACTTTTAGATGCTTTTTATTCTATTGGTTATTGCCAAATTACGTTCATACGTTTCGAATTTTTGAACAGAAAAATAAAAAAAAATCAGGGTTAATTTTTGGAGTACTTTCGAATAAACAAATAAAAAAAATGCGTAATGTGAAACACATACCTATTAATATCATCAAACTACACTGTAATAAAAAGTATGATAAAATTCCACGAACTTTCCATCGTAACATGTTGACATGGAATATTCAAGTAAAATTCATGTAACATTTATGTAATATTAAATAAAACCTTATTATATATTGATTATACATTAATTTCCCTTAAACATTCAGGTCAACAGGTTATAGTCTTTCCGAAGTTAATTGAACATGTATAAAAACGCCTAGCAATAAAATGAAATGAGTTTGACAGGCGTTCCTAAAAAAGTTTTCTGCTTAAGGTAAAAAATTAAAATAATTTGTATATAATGTATATTTCTATTGTATGTTCATATTTTAATTATTTATGTCATCAAACAATTTTATTATATTGATGGTNTTCCGAAGTTAATTGAACATGTATAAAAACGCCTAGCAATAAAATGAAATGAGTTTGACAGGCGTTCCTAAAAACTTTTCTGCTTAAGGTAAAAAATTAAAATAATTTGTATATAATGTATATTTCTATTATATGTTCATATTTTAATTATTTATGTCATCAAACGATTTTATTATATTGATGGTAAATTTCGTTTTGTTTCGTTTCAAAAGGTATCCAAAATGCCATATTGTAATAATATTAGTAAACAAAATATCCCTCTAATTTCTCTCTTTCGCAATTGTAATAACAATGATTAATAGAGGGTACCTATAATAAATTAAAATTACCTGAATCACATCAAATTCCGCATTGCTGCCCTGCACTGCTATGCAATTTGTAAACTACTTGTCAACAACTGATATTTATTGCCCAGTTGCCCAGTGCGGCTGTGTTATACGCCTTTTGTCCGCACGCGCATTCTTCAACTGGACGTATACATTTCTACCACGTTTAATTCGACTAGCCTTGTATATGGGTATGGCTAAATAAATATGGAAAGAAGTTTCTCAAATATTTCAATGCCGAGTTTCTGTGGCAGCGACCGAACCTGGTACATACTGCCAACCTCTTGGTTCTTCAATTGAGATCGGAAAGACTATACCATTGAAAGTTCGAGGAATTTTACCATACTTAAATTACAGTGTATACGAGTAAGTGCTACAAATAAAAACGTATATGAGAGATACAAATACTGCTTGATACCAGGGTCGCTTTAAAATTATTATATTTTCATAACAAATTTTTGATGATTCTAAGGATCTGGTCAGCGGGTTGGGGATGCTCGTTCCGCCAGAACATCGGAATTTATCGATTCGAGCCAGTTTTTCCTTCAATATTCATTAAACCGTCCCGGAGAGCTGATAAAATCTTAGGAGAACACTGAATATTCATCTACACGTTATCGATACCGCCGTCGAGCCCCTTTCAAAACGAACAATGGCGAACCGGTGAGGGTTAGCGGCCCATTGTGATGCGCCGAACAAAGTACAATACCTATAGGCATTCAAAAACAAATAATGTATTATGAAATATAAAAAGATAGGGGAATAGAATCGAATTTTGTACTCGAGAAATTAAAGGGCCCATTGGAGTAGATTGGTCTATTATAATGAGAAAGTACTTGGGCTAAGGGTTCAATAAAAACGAAATTGTGTTCTTTAAGTAAATGCGAAAGGCTGTACGAAAATTTCATATTCTCAATAGTTGAACCTTTCTGGAAAATATTTATAAAACCAAGTATAAACTTGTATTTAATGTTTTTATCAGTGCAGGAAAAATATTAAATGCTGTCACAACCCGGCATTGCTGCGTGCAGTTCATGAAAGTAACAAGCAGCGAATACAGCATATCGTCCTGCTTTGCATTTTTTTATTTTTATTTTTCGTCACAGTGTCTTTTAAAAAAACTCGACACGGTTCTCTTTCAAGGACTGAGCGGATGAATATTAAAATATAGCTAATTATGGACGTTTTTATGAGAAGTTACATATTTACTGGAAACGTATAATTAAACACAATTTTATTTATTTAATCGTATTCCTATAAATACCATAAAATATATTTAGTCAGTTTTAATAAGTCAATTCGAATAATTAGATAGTGATTTTCTGGAGTACCCAAACACCAGCAACATGCTATACAATAAAAATTCTATATACAGGGTGTCCGCAAATTTCACCGACAACGTTTGACTGCATATTCACGACGATAAATAAATACGACCTACGAAAACAAAGTGAAATAAATAATTTCTTGTTTTTAAGTTACAAGCCTTCAAACTTGTCAAAAATAAAACTAATTTAATTAATAACTTCATAACCCTTTTTCCGATCACGTTAAAATTTGGCACATTTATTGGACTATTATGGCGTATTATTTCTTGAAGCTTTAGTCAAATCGATATACACTTAGTGATAGTTTTCTCCGGTTACTTCTCCCTTTTAGCGGTCAAAACTTTTACAGTGGTCGTATTTTTTTTAAAACGGGCATCAACATTGAAAAGGTCGTTTTATTTAAACAGGAAATTGTCACTCGTGAAAATCGCCAAGAGAAAGCCATTCTTGAGAAAAATGGCATTATTTGCAGGTGTGTATGTTTCGGTTTGCGTAGCAGTGTCACGGATTTAAAGCTTTGAGTTCAGTAGGCGATGAAAACAAGATGTTGATTGCTGTGGCTATCAGGTAATGTCATTATTGTCGTGTTTCGTTAGGATTCTCATCATTCCACACATGCAGATTATGAAAACTATTACCCAATATATCGACTTGACTAAAACTTTAAGAAATAATACGTCATAATGGTCCAAATGAATATACCAAATTTTAAAGCGATCGGTAAAATGGTTATGAAGTTATTAATTAATTTAACTCTATTTTTGATAACTTTGAAGGCTTGTAACTCCAAAACCAAAATGTTTTTATTTAACTTTTATTCGTAGATCGTATTTATTTATCGTCGTGAATATGCAGTCAAACGATGTCGGTAAAATTTGCGGACACCCTATATACTGCGTCGATCCATATCTAGGAAAGTACTAATCCGAAAATTTTGAAAATTTGTCAACAAGACAAAGTCCCTGAAGCGAACACAACTAAAATATCTAGAACTCTCCAGCCATTCCAGTTATGCCGGAAGTCGACACCAACTTCGTTATTTTAAAAAGAAACTCCCTGTATATTGTTGCATTTTCGGATTCTACAGAAAATTTAAGGGTCTTAAGGCTAGGAGTAATAGATTTCGAGTCATAAATGTTTTAAGCAAAACATTGACGTATGTGGAGGTGTCCGCAACTTTTACCAGGAAACTGATATCAAGATGATGTTTGGTATTCGTAAAGAACTTTAGACGACGCTAACTTGGTACATCTTTATATTAAAAAATAATATACCAAGCGCTTCTATCTCGCTGTTACATTTTGGTAAAGAAAAACAGGTATAACTTTCTTAACTTAAATGGAACACCCTGTATTTTATTGCTCTGTCTTATATACACTGAAATTCTCTTTCAAGCCATATATAAGTATTGTTAGGGTTGTGATCACTACTTTTGGAGATATTTGAAAATTACTATTATGGCCTTTTTCATCATATCTGGAGTGATATTACAATAGGCCTTTTTAGTAGTGACGTCACATCCGCCAAATAATAGGTAGCCCCATAGTGCACATTGTCATAAATAATTTCTCAATATTATTACTAGATCGATTTTCGGCCTTATGTACTTTGGACAGAAGTGCCAAAAAAATGTCATATTTGTCATGACCTTAAATATTGCGATATTCTGGCAATATGAGAAATATTTAAGAAGTTGCAAATCACAAGTGACAAATATTTAAATTTATAGAACAATATTGACTTTTATAGTAATTAATAAATTAAAATTATATCATTGTTACTGAGCATACACATTAAAGACCATTTCACGTGCGCGAAATAGCCTCGCAACAGCCTCAAAAGTTTGGTTCATGTATTCAACTTTGTGATTTCTTGCTTTCTTTCTACTAAGTTTAGTAACAATTTTTGATATATTAATTATCATGCCTAAAAGACCAGTTAGTATGAGTGCAATTTTTATGTACTTTGAAAAAAAAAATAATTTTATTGAAAATGGAGAAAATTCTGTTTCCTCCGGTTATGTACAAAAAATGCTTTATAATGATGAATTTTCAGTTTTAGTATATAGTTTGTTAAGTTTTTGTATACATTAACGATATTTGTTGGAGGTGTCGGAAAAAAATAAGCCGTCTGAGAGCTTTCAACGAAAACGCGCCTAAACCCTTTGAGATAACAAAATAATGTATGGTGGAATTGTGTATCTTATATAGGTCTACAGAAAAGTCCGCGATGGCATATGTCTATCTCTTAAGGATAACATACTATATCCATTTTAATACTTTAAAAAATGGGCAATTATAAAGCGGTAATTGGAAAGCTATTTACACAAATACGGTATTAATCCTTATCATTTTAAATACGTTAGTTGGCTTGAGCATTTCATGAAGATTATTTTTTCCCTTTACACCATGCAAATTAAATGAATACCTTAGGAGATATAGCAAAATCAAAATAATGCGCAACGAAATTAATTTCGTGTCGCCGTGATTCGACCGGGCCGCGCGGGCGCCCCGTGACCCCGCGCCTCGCGTCCGAGCCGGGGGGGTCCGAAAGTTTATGTAGTGTATCAATGTATGGTGGAATTGTGTATCTTATATATGCCTACAGAAAAGTCCGCGATGGCATATGTCTATATGTTAAAGATAACATACTACCTATATCCATTTTAATACTTTAAAAAATTGGCAATTATAAAGCGGTAATGTAAAAGCTATTTACACAAATACGGTATTAATCCTTATCATTTTAAATAAGTTAGAGGCTTTAAGCATTTCATGCACATTATTTTACTCTTTTACACCATATAATTTAAATGAATATCTTAGGAGTAATCGCAAAAAAATTACGGACGCGAGAATAAAATTCAAGCGCCTCGCTTCGCTTGATGCGATCGCCGACCCTCCCCCCGCACCGTCTTGCCTACTGTTTAGCTAATAAGCCGAACGATAACGCGCGCGTGATCCTTTAATAAACTGACTTGGAGCGAATGGAGGTGACGACTGACGACTGTGTTTTCTTTCTGGGTGTTGTTGGAAAGTTATAATTGCGTTCGATATTTTAAGGTCACATTTTTGTTTTGTATTTGTTGTCTTTAGGTAGTCGGAACATACATAGATACTTGCAAACATACTTTTATTTCATTGAGTTTTAATAATTTGTTTGTTTTTTTCTTATTGTGAATCATTTAAAACTACATAGTCGCATTTTTGTTTCGTGTTTGTTTTCTTTAGGTAGTTAGATACCTAACTACTTACTTATTAATTAAAATTGATCGTCCTGAACATAGGTACTTTAATTTCATTCGTTTTGTTTTCACATTGTTGGTAGTTACCTATATTGTTTTAAATTTAAAGGTTTTGCATTTTTAGTTTTGAGTTCGTTTGTTGTCTTTAGGTATATAGACATATCGTGAATATAGATGAAAGATGATTGATTTTTTGTTTGTTACGATTTAACTCAAAAACTAGTGAACCAATTTTACCGAAAGCTACATCTCCTCGGAGTAACATAGACTATTTTATATTTGCCCGTGCGAAGCCGGGGCGGGTTGCTAGTACACAATAAACCTGTGGGGAATATTTATCAAAACATATCAAGCTTTTAGATTTTTCTAAGTCTAAATGCACTTTTACCTGACTTAAAGAATACCATGCCAAATATCATGGTTGTTACCGTAAAGCAGTGACGTACTATTTTATTTAGAAAAATATGCCAGCGATACCCTGTATCTCCGCCACTGGAGCATGTAAATTTTAAGAAAAGCCCTCAGATTTTGGACAAATACGTGTGCCCAATTTCAAGTTATTTCGCTTACTAGTTTTTAAATTATTTAAAAAAATTAATTAACACCCTGTATCTCTTTAACGAAGCGCCCTAGATAAAAATTGTTGAGGAAAGACTCCCTTAAAATTCACCAAAGAATACGAGGTTTCATTTTTGGTCACCATTTGTGAATCACCCTGTGTATACCTGCGTATCCTTTCCGAGCATGCGCATTAGGAAAAACACGTATCAATTGTATCAATTTTAGGAAACGCGTATTGGTTGTTCTTAAATACTTCTAAATCCTTGTAAAAATAAATTAATTTGTTCATTTTTATAGTGTCTATGTAAATAGTACACAATGGTCAGATTCGGTCTGTACAATTTCAACTGTGACAAATTGTTGCGGGTTGCTTAAATATGTGACGTTACACTAAAAGAGTCTATTTACGTGACATAAACGTTTTTATTACTATCATTCGTTTCACACAAATCTTTTGTAACTAATCAATAGACTGTTTCATATTTAACCCATCATAATACAGAGTAATGAATATAGAATGATGTGATATTTGTTTAAATTAAATATTCTATTTTCTAACTTATGTTATTAACATATCCAGAGAACGTAAAATTTGACTTGCAGTAGTTAACTAAGTTTTGAGAGCGAAACTAAGAAAGTTTAGGAAACGTTAACTTGATGTGGATTCTTGTAGTGTATTTAGTTACTTTACAATCAATTTATCTACCCTAAGTGTAATATATTTATAGTTGGGTAAAAATAACCAATTTAATTTAGTTTTCTTTTCAGAATAACTCGTTAAACAAAAACTACCCTTCTTGTGTCCTACTTCAAAAGCATCACATAAACGAAATAAATTTCCTTTTGACTTGAAACATTTTGAATGGGACTTTTATTCTCACGTAAAAGGTGACAATACTAGAAATCTTTTAAATTGAAAACAATGTACAATAATGTTTTAAAATCGTTCATTAGTTGTTGCGAAGTACGTTTAACCAATTTCTTTTTCATTTTAGTTCGGTGACACTAGATAGAAATTAATGTTTATATAAAAAATTGTTTTTATTAGGAATAAGGCAAATGAACGGCGAGCACGAACGTCACATATGACAAATATTCCGATTTATGATTACGAAAACAATTTGCGTATCAATAGTGGACGTATTGGAAATAGAATGGAACAAAACACCCTGAATATTTCAGTAAAATGCAGTGAATGCCGGATAACATTACTGCATAAATTGCATTTTTATGTAAAATTGAAGCATTCGTGGAAAGCCGGAATTTGTATTCATATTACGTATGTTTTAAAAACACTGTGACTTGCCTTACATTTAAGTAAAAAGCAAAGCAATGTAATGGTATTCTATCAAAGATTTTTTTATATATCTCAAATACAATTCTCTAACATGTATGTATATAACGACAATATGCTATTAGGTCTCAAGACTGTATTATTAAGATTTTTAATATTCAGAACAGGTACTACATCCGGTTTCCACGGGTCACAAAGATACAACAGCTCTTCAAACTGCTGTGTCGTAGTACTTATACCAAATTGAAGTGACTCACATTTCTATTATTGTATTAAATATTTACACATAATTACCTACTTGGATTTCCCAGGGAAAAAACTGAAAATCTCTCACCTCGCCACACTCAGAAAACTTTAAATAATATTTGAACAACGTTGTGTAATACTTTGTAGCATTTTTCTATGACAAATCAAAAACACGCCGTTGTGAAGTTTTACGTATTAAATGTGGAAATTACTTATAAAATATAAAAATTTATAGATCTAACTTAAGTTTTTAACAAGTGAAATTCTTCATCAAATGTGTATATGAATAATGAATAATAATAATAATTATCTTTATTTATATATCAAATACAATAAAAAATAACAGGTAAGAATGCAATTGGATATAAAACAATTTCTGTACACAGTTATAAACAAACAGTGTCACAGAAGCTTTAACCAAAAGGGTATTGCTTGTACGTGAATAACAAGACACCTTACAACTACTTAAGAAAAACGTCACAACAACTAAATAAAATAACATATATAACACATTTTTGGGATATGGATCCATTATCGCAAGTTAAGCATAACTATTACCCGTATTTCTGACTGTCACGAAAAAAAAAAATTCTCCCAATATTCAAAATCCATTTTTTTACGTTCTTTTTGTAACTGTTTAAATTATTAATCCGTTTTATACTTTCAGGCAGTTTACTGAACAGTCTTGGAACAGTCTAAGTAATCAGAGCTATATTGCCCGATTGTTTTTACACATCGCGGTATGTAAATTCTATTTTCATTGCTTCTAGTCTGTTTCTTATCAGACCTCCCTCTTGGGAGATACATATTTAAAGGATATAACATTTCTTTTTGCGGTGATTAGCAGGCTGAAACAGTACAGTTGTCTAGGGTCAAAAACATTTGCTTCTGAGAACAGAGTATCACTAGAGTAAGCTAATGGTCTTCCATTGATTATTTTTAGTATCCATTTTTGGATGGCATTAAGGTTGTTTAGATGAGTATTTTCAGATGATTTATGTATATCGAAAAAATTCTTTAGAAGTTTAAAAAGTGATAATACGCCTCTAATTTCCCTGACAATGTAGTTGAAGATACCATAAAACATTAAAAAATAAGATGATTTTTTCCTATGGACCTATAACTTATCGTCATCTGTTTTTGAGATACAAGGTGTCGAATACGATTTTTTTCAATCAAATAATACAGTATCCTTTCCAAAAAAAATGTAATGCATTGAAATTTGTTATAAGTACTTTTTTGAGGGTGCTAAATACGTTAGTCTTATTAGTTTTTCCGCATCTGGTATTGGTCGCTATCTAAAGTCTAACCACCTTCTACTCTGTAATATACAAGGCGTCCGGAAATTAATGGAACATATTTTAAGGGTGGCATCCTTAGATTAAAATAAATCGACTTAAATTTTAGTTACCTTAGTACAAATTTGGTTTCTTAAAATGTTATGTTATTATTATCACTTAAAATAGAATAGAATAAAATGTTTGAATGATAATAAATTTTTAAGGAGCAATATTGTAACAAAGTAACTTGATCCAAATCGGTTTATTTCCATACAGGGAAGCTTTCCTTGAAGTACAACCTATTTGTTTCCGGACTGTATATTAAGAAATAAACTGGCTAACTTTGGGTCAGTCATTGCGTTTTTCTTAAAGACAATGTATTTTCAACGATGTTAACAACAGCTTCAATTAAATTTTATCGTTGTGATATTATACTACATATATCGTAAAAAAAACTAAATTCCTAAAAGTTATGTGATAAAATGGCACTGAGTAAGGCAGTAGCTAGTGACCACTTATCACATTTAACAGTCTTGAAAACTTCCTTGCTAAACAATACATTATTGTTACTATTATTTGATGTTCCATCTGTCCCTAAATTTGTAGTACACAATACCCTTATATAATTCATTATTTCTTCTACATCATTCTATATGAAGTAGCCTACATCGTATAACATTTGGAATTTTATTCACATTATAAGTATATTTAATAGTAATGTAAACGTATATTATTTACGTATCATATTATTTACTAACCTCTATCCACAGTCTCTCTAAAAATACCGACTGCAGTGTTTCTAGTCATAAACTATGCACAAAAAAATATTCAGTACTGATGAAATTTGAGATATGGATGCTTCAAGTGATGTTAATTAAGACTACGCAACCAGATTTGTAGAAAAAAGAATCCTTAGTGATTTTCCCAAACGCCCCTTCTAAAAAAATAGCAATAGGCCATAGAAGGCAACTTGATCTTGGTAATTGATTCAATAAGTATCTATATTTAGAAGGCCAAAAAAAATTGTGTGTTCCAGTTCTTAGTGCGTACATTGTTTACGTGAACTTACGGTAAACTGTTTTGGTTCAAACCAATTCAATTAAATGTAATAACGTAAATTTACATTTTAAATGATTTGTAATGTATAAAAATGCAATGCAAGATTACATGGTAAATGTAATTTTGATTGTATTATTTTATAGAATGATTATATGCGACGTCAAAATAATCAATAATCTAGGGTGCAACTTTACCTGTATTTGTTTGAGCATATCTTTAAACAACAAATAATGAAAAACTGAACAATAAATAATAAACTCACGTCTTAAAAGACATCATTTTCTCGTCTAAATTCCCATTCACCACAACAGGCCAAAGCATGTACTACAGAAGGAAGTTTTGCACCGAACGTATTACAGTATCCGCGACGTTTTTCTTTAGAAGAAAACCCCGAACACCGCTCGTACGCGTTTGTTTTTCACTACTCTGCGATTTTTCGACCGGCGGCGTGCGATATCGCGGCTCGGCCGGCGATAATTTAATTACTATCGACGACAGGTCGACGAGGAGCCGCGATTTGCATAGTTCATTGTCCTGCATTCGCTTGAAAACGAGGAAAAAAGCGAACGAGGGGACGCCGAATGCGGGCGGGCGACGCTGGCCGCGGCGTAGAAGCTTCAGTGACCCATATCGAGGCGAGGAATTGTCGGCTTTTACGTAGGGGCCCCCAATTTTTTTGTTAATGGCGGACATATGACACTTGATATCAAGAGCCATCCCACGATAAAATCGAAAGTTTTTTCTCCGAGTACCAACGTTAACAAAAATTTTTAGAACTTACAATGTATTTTTATATACCTACAATGTTTTCTTATACACAGAAAATGTAGAACAATTAAACCTACATAATACGTTGTGTAGAAGTTTCGGTGTATAGTTTCCTTCCTTACACCATGTACGGTTACTTTTTAAAATGTTATGAAATATTATACCAATCACCAACAGGTGAAACAGAACGTTGTGTTTTAAACCTTCGTATGAAGTAAAAACCCTAACAATTAACCTTTAACCAAATTTGGACAGGACATAGCTATAATACAATGCGAAACATCGCCATACTGTTAAAAAACCGCCGTCCTTGGTGGTGAAAATTCAAAATACTTTGAATTATTCCATTTTCGTGGCTGAAAACATACATAGTTATTGCCTTTTCCACACCGAGAGAGTTGCACTGACCAAATTTGGTCCGGACATAGCCTAATACAATGCGAAACATCGCCTTAATGTTAGAAATGTTGTCACCGGCGTTCTTGGAGGTGAAAATTCGAAATATTTGGAATTATTCAATTTTCCTGGTTGAAATCACACATACGTATTGTATTTTCCACACCGAGAGAGTTGCACTAACCAAATTTGGACAGAACATAGCTAATACAATACGAAACATCGCCTTAATGTTAAAAATGTCACCGCCGTTCTTGGTAGTGGAAATTCTAAATATTTGGAATTATTCAATTTTCGTGGCTGAAAATATACACTATTTTCGAAACAGAGAGAGTTGCACTAACCTAATTTGGAAAGCACATAGCTAATACAATGCGAAACATCTCCTTAATGTTAAAAATGTTGTCATCGCCGTTCTTGGTGGTGAAAATTCGAAATATTTGAAATTATTCAATTTTCGTGGCTGAAAACCTACATACATACATAGGTATTGAATTTTCGAAACCTAGAGAGTTTGTAACAGTTTCATTTTAGGTTGTTAGAGGTGAGGGTTCAAAATACTGTTAACCTGAACCATTGTCATGAGTTGTATACTTTCTGTCATTTTCTATGCTCTGTGTCAAGGCAAGGTTAGCATGTTAGCCAAAGGAAAAATTCCTATATAAAAAACTCTTTTTTTATATATTCCTTGCCATGTTTGGGCCTCGCGCAAATTTTGCAGATTTTTAAAGGTTAATTATTGGGCAAAATTAGAGTTTTGGTATTTTTCGCAACAGAGTTAGTTGAATCTAAGTGCCCATAAAAGATAATTTCAAATATTTCACTTTTAAGGCTGACCTACAACAAAGGTACGTACCTACTTTAGGTTAGGAAAAACATGTGCTTGAACTTTATAACTCACTTTATTAATTTAGAACACACTAGTAGACATTTGTAGCATTTACTTTTCCTTTTAGGCCTTTTTTTGTGTCTTCTCTATCGTGCTTATTTTCTTCCTTCATACACCGACTTAAAAGCTATCGCAGCCTTGCACCCTCCCAGGCCTAGTGATTGGTGCATGTACCGCTTGACTCTCCGTTTCACCCAGATAGAACTTTATCGCTCCAGAGGAATTCGACCTGTACAACTGTGCTACACACCACTGTCACAGATAAGACTAGCTATAAGATTTAGCATGTTAGAATGTAGTTTTAAGATCTGCTTATGTTTGCTTTGTTTGTATACCTTCGTCAAGAGCCTCATTCTTGTGGTATAAATTGGCTTAGGGTGCCACACTTCTTTTGAGTTATGTACAACCCAACAAGGCATTCCTAAAACAACTTAGATTATAAGTAACCTTTCAGATGTCATTACTTATATGGGTTGTTATATATTATATTCAACAAATCGTGGGGGTTACCTGTGTAAGCCTGTAGTACAGCGCTGTAGTAAAGGTACCATTCGGTTGGTTATTTACCCGATATTCCATTGTATACTCTATAATACTTTTATCTGGTTTTGTTGGGTATTTTGCGTTATGCAATATAACATAACCCAAATTTGACGCTTTTGACAGTCAACCATAGAACAACAAATAGTAGATTTAATATCATTTAACCTATTCGGCCATCGGCCACAAAACACGGTTGACTCGGCGGTCAGTCATCAGCCAGTGAACAGTGACATTGACCCGCTAGGCGCCAGGTGCGTTCCACTGGTGCAGGAAGTGAACCGATCACTTGTCATACCCTGACAATTGAAATATTTTATAGTAATATACACCTAGTTCAAGTATCTGGTATCATTTTTAGTTGACCTGCCTTTTTCCCGTTTTTTTTTGAATAGTAACAACGAAGGCACTGAGTCGAATAAAATCCACCCTCTTATAGGGTAGAAGTAACATCCGGGGTTGCAAAAACGGGTGGCGCCTTAAAAATTGTTTGATTTTATGCTTTTTACCCAGCCCGTCTCCACTGAAGCTAGCTGCCAACTCCTATTGTGGATATTATCCGTCCCCTTCGTCCACTAAGCCACCCAAAATTTTGGAACTACCCCCAGTTTTGTGGCGGTTTCCCCAAACACCGTCACAAGTTGCACTAACGAAATCTGTCATTTTCGATTAATTTTTACATGACAGATAAGTCAGACAGAATTAGATAAGTATCACATGAAGTATTTTCATATGGCTGTCAGCAGAAAAAGATTCAGAAAACAGTTGCCATTTGTCAACCGCGATGGTTATGAAAAAATACACTCCAATTTTTTACGCATTAAAGAAAGACCTCGCAGACCCGGTCGGCGACGTTTTTTCCGGTGGAAACAATTATTATCGCTGCTGTCTCGGATTAATTCTCCCCCTGCGAACTTTTTTTATAATCTCGATGCCGCCGTAAAAATCTCCCCGACCCAATTAGGCGTCGAGTGGGGGCGCGGGCGTCCGAGTGCCGGCGGCGAGATGAGAAAATGATTATGTAAATGAGTTGCAACGCAACTTTCGGAATCGGATTAGGTAAGTAAAACAATTGAGGAATTAATTTTTATACGAAAACTTAATTTGTCCGACGACGAGGACGACGCCCGAGCGGGACGAAATTATTAACTTTTTATAACAATATTCGTCGTCGCCGATGTCAGCTCGTAATTAAAACGGAAACTTTGCCAATTTAAAAGTTACTCCGCCGTCGATATCGCTGTCATTTTGGACGTTGCGTGCCGCAACTCACCCCCACAGTGCAAATACAGGTGACTTACAAAAAATAACCAATAGAATTCTCTTACAAATACACATTCGTTCCTCAAAATCAACTTCCTTGATTTTTCCAGTTTTCATGACAAAATTGTCCCCTTACTCCTTAATCCTTAATATTGAAGGGACTCCTGCAAAGCACATTATACCAAGATTTAAGAGAAAGACTACCTGCTCGACCTCAATACTTGTTGCAATCTGGGAAACTGATTTGCAAGTAAAATATTTATGATGGGATAATAAATAGATGAAAGTTCCAGTAATAGCAATAGTTCAAATCAATAGTTTCAACAGTTCATGTGAATCAGGAACAAGTTCTGATTATTTAAATATTTGATACAGGGTGTTACAAGTTTGACTTCCTAAATCTTAACAGACGATAGAATACATTAAAATAAACAAAAAAAAACTTATATGACATGGGTCCTAAACTCAACTATTTCCGAGAGAAAAATTATCAAAATCTCCAATTTGATGTCCAAAAGTTCGATTAATTAAGGAATATTGTCATAACTGCGTGCATAGAATACCATAAAATACAATGTTTATCACTTTTTTGGACTTCTTTATGTTTAATTCTAAAAAATAATTAGCGTGGTAATAAATCTAAAATTCGATAAAATTCATATCGAGCAATGTGACAACGGCGCGGCAGATAACACGAGGTACTAAGCTGTCCAGCAATACATAATTCAGTTGGTATCTGGAATTGGACCGTGTCTGAGTGTTTTTTTGCGTACCACTATTTTCCTTTCCTGGGGTGTTTTCCAGCGAGTACGAGAAAATTGGATTCGAAGGTGTCGGGCGTGTATCGAAAATGGTGGTGGACATTTTGAGCATATGTTGTAGTTTGTTTTGTACTTGTGCATTTGAAAATTACTGAATTTTGCTTTCTGGTAAGTCCCTAAATTATTATTAATGCGTATGATTATTTGAACGACGTGAATCTTTGGGTATGTTAATGACATATTTTTCAAATTCATAATTTGATTAAAAGTTAAGTTCCTATTTTAAGAGATTCATTACTAAAATTCGAGCTAAAATTTAAACCCAACACTATCTTCGTAATACAAAATCGATACATTTTATTTTATTTTAAAATAATTGTCTTGAAAGGATCCCGCACTTTTCTATGGGAAGTGGGTTTCGGACAATTTTTTTGAAACTTCGCAGGTTGGTAGTTCTTAACATGTACATCAAAAGTCTCAATGGGTACAAAGCCCCAAATCCACCCCTTCCCCTCAAAAAGTGCCTCCAAGTAGCGGGGAGACTACTTGTTGTATGAAAAAAAGTTTCAAGTAAAAGTTGTTTATTTCAATGAAATCTAAAAAAAACTATTGTTTTTTTCGAAAAATCAATGTTTTAGCTTTAAAACGCCATCAAAGTTTAACACAGAGTATACGTATGGTAGCTGTAGATATACACGTGTGTTAAGTTTAACAGCGTTTTATCGCTTGAATATTACTTTTTCGAAAAAATCACATATAAACTTTTTTTTAGATTTAGTTAAAATAAATAACTTTTACATGAAATATTATTTCATAAAATCACAAATAAACTTTCTACAGCTATATAAACAATTAAATTGTTAATAACAATTTTTCTGACCCGATTTCGTAAAATTAAGTTGCAGATTTGAATTCAGTGTGAAAAAATACGTGCAAAAAATATACGTGCAAATATACGTGCAAAAAATACGTGTAACTGTAAAATACAGTAATCTGGAAAATTCTTAGGCTGATTCGTAGGGGGTGGGGGATGTGTGAGGGGCGGGGTCAAGTGGGGCAGTATGATAATCAAAAATGTGGTTGTTTGAAGTTGTTGCTGGGTTAATTAAAAAAATAAATTGTTTTACATACAGAAATCAGTTAAATCGCCCCCGCTACTTGGAGGCAGTTTTTTTGGAGGGGGGCGGGAAAGGGGTGGATTTGGGCTTTGTGCCCGGTGAGACTTTTGATCTACATGTTAAGAACTATCAACCTGCCAAGTTTAAAAAAAATTGGCCGAAACCCACTTCCCATAAGAAAAGTGCGGGGTCCTTTACTAAATGTTTCACAATAATAGTTGTTTACATTTTTTCCGTATGACAAGTCTGCCGCGTGCACCAGTGGAATGCATCAGCGGTGTAACGTTAGGTTAAGTTCTGTTGTCACATTGTAATGAAACTCCCCAATATTAATGCTCGTTGTATTTTGGAAACTGTTAATCTTACGCTCCTGTAATATACAACTTTTTTGTTCATTTATGATTACTCTATCTCATGCTGAAGTAATGACAGTCAAACTTCTTACACACTGTATATGGAGCCGGAGTCAAGAAAACACCTACCGGAGAATATATCTGCGATACGGAAATAAAATCGAATACGATACGTGCAACCCCCATTAGACGTAAAAAAATCGATAAATGGAAACGTGTCAAAAAAAATATATCAAATAGGACCGAATAAAAAAGAAGGAAAGAATCTGATCACCCACTTTCAATGCTGGTGTACTGAATCTTATTTATTCTATACTGAAGTGAATACAGTGCCAGACAAATGTGGACAAATTGTTTCATATGTTAAAACTGCCAGTGACGGCTCGCGAGGGTTTGTGATCATATTTTTTATTATGAAACGTACGACCCATACTGTTTTTTAGAGGATGATTTTTTAGATTTACACGCAGAACGTTCTTCATGGGAAAATTTCCGAAATAAACAATTGAAATAGGGGTGGCCGACCCTGAAAACTCGAAAAGGGTTACACATATACTGCAAAATACTTATTTTCATAATCAACTTAATACAATTTTCATTATTTCTAAAGTTACTGCATTGTGAAACTTGAATAATGGAACGTTAATATCAATTCAATATTTAAATAGATACTACTTTGAGGAAAAAGGAATATTGCAAAAAACTTATTTCGTTTAATTTTTTAGTTTGCAAACTTAATTCGAAATTCATTATGGGGTCATAGAAATCATCTCATAAAAGACGAGTCCCATGCTTCGTTATCAAAATATGACTACCTACTTGAATGTTTGCAAGCCGTCGTTGTTGTTCTGAACATTCATATTACGAGTACAACAGAGAGATTTATTAATAACGTAAAAGTAAGTTAAACTAATTTAATTATACTTATTAATCATGATTACTTTATTAAACAATGTATAAGAATGTATTATTATGTATTTTTAATATAGCAACTGTGTATTACAATTACCTTTAAATAATATCAATATAAGTTAAAGCATAAATTTCGATGTCAATTCAAAACCTCCATTCAACACCTAGCTAAATAAAACTAAATTCTTGAAATACAATTCAGTGCAGAACTGCTTAGACGCCTTGCTTGCTTTATAATCATCTTAAATTTATGAATATACAGGGTGTCCCATTTTAAATAACGCATTGCTATATCTTCTTAGGGAAGCACTTTTAAGAAAAACTTTTTAGGCAAAAGTTGTAGGATTCTGAGAGGGACATTCGTTGGTGACCTTGACTCAAAGGTCAACCGTAGAGATTATTTGAAGGTCCACTTATTTTTTTTTTTAGATATGAAGCCCCTTTTCTGGTACCGGAAATGGATAAGCGGAAAATTTTACGTTCATATATGTCTATGTTCTGAATTATAGTGACCATAAAGGGTTATTTTAGGGTCAAATAAAATTTTGCGATAATTTGAGGGAAATCACTTACGACAAAGCATTCTGGTTGAAAGTTTTATGGTTTGATGGGATCATACGATGATAACCTTGCCCATGACTTAGAAGTCAATCTTGAAGGATTTTTGAAGGTCAAATCAAGTTACGACATAGGAGTACCCTGTTTGCAGCCCCATTTAGTTAAGGAAAGATCGCTATAACCCGGTTCTACAACTTTAGTCTAAACAGTTTTTCTTGAAAATGCTTCCCTAAATTGCAATACATTATTTAAAATGGAATTAAGTAACATATTTTTTTAATTAGCTTAATTCTTAAAAATGTACTGATGTGGCCCTCTTGGATTTTCCAATTTTTCTGACACGTTTCTACAAGAAAACTCATTCCTCTAGCTCTTGCAGTTTCTCTAGAGTGAATAAAAACATCGTTTTAACAATTATATATCGCCCCCTTTATCACACAAGTAGATTTGTCAATAGAATACATAATACAATACATCTAGCTTTTATACATCTTAAAATGTTACAATGGAAGTCTATAAGTTATTTTAATGGTTTAGTAGAAAAATAGTTTACAATTTCTTATAGACTATCTACATTTATCATATCCACTAAAGTCACAATGTTGCCTAATCACAACTTGTGGGAAATTCCGGCTATTGCAATGAAAGCAATTGCAATAATGGGAATAAAAGGCACTATAAGTTAACTGACATCAGTTTATATTTAATAAAATATTATGTTTGTAATTTCCCTTTGTGGAAATGAAAACGTAAAAGCTGTATGAAAAAGCTCGTTACTCTTTAGAGTTGAATTTCGTGACAGAATACAAAGTAGCACTATGTTATTATTAATTCTTGCGGTATACTATAAAATCTAGAGGAAATTAAATAATTCATATTTTTTCAATTTTACACTGCATCTTTTAAAAAATGTTCTAATCTCATTGCTAACAGATACCACGTAAAATTATATTGTAATCCAATATTCGAGCTCACATTATATTCATGTAAATGTATTGCAAAGTTAATAAACTGAAATTATATGCAGTTAAAACAAGTTACTATAAATACACGCTCAACATGTAAATTTAGGTTATAAATAGTAAATATTCATTAAAACTAGAATTGATATAATTTAAACAAAAAAAAATACCTACAGCACTTTAAAGCATGTAATCTAGGTGGTTGAATCAAAATAGTTCGCTGTAAATTCACTCATACATCTAAATTAGAAAAGTATATAAATACACTTTTGAAGATCGAAAAATAAACATTTGCAAATAGAAATTGTTTACAACAAAAAAACTGACGGTTTTTGTGCTTCGTAACCAATAAATTTCGAATTTTGTTCTTGAAAACTTGAATCTTGAAAAATCAAGATGGCACGCCTCAAAACGACCGTCAACGTGCAGAACTAACGAGGCACAAGACACGAAATACTTTATAAATAATAAATCGGTTTCAATAGACCTTTTTAGTAGTGACGTCACATACGCCAAATAATAGGCAACCCAATAGTACACATTGTCATGAAGAATTCCTCAGTATTTTTACTAGATCGATTTTCGACTTTATGTACTTTGGACATAAGTGCCAAAAAATTGTCTTCTTTGTCATGACCTTAAATATCGCGATATTCGAGCAATATTAGAAATAGTTAAGAAGTTTCAAACCCCAAGTGACAAACTAAAAGAATAATAGAATTTGTATTTTTAAATTTATAGAACAATATTGACGTTTATAGTATTCATAAAAAAATTAATATAAGCTTATTAATATGAAGAAAATCCCCCAAAAAAATTGTGACTAGTTTGGATACCTAAGAGACGAGATATTAATAAAATAATTTTTCATGATAGTACAGTCTTATGAGAATGCAGATTTTTTTGGTCTTTCCACTTAAAATGCGCAACAATTAACGAACAGTTTCTAGCACAGCAACTTGTATAAATAAGAAACCGATATCTAAGGAATCCTATGACAGTTCGTAGAAATAGATTAGGTACTTGTAAGATACATAATTTATAATAATTCTCCTTCAAAGTGCTGTCGTTGACTAACTTAACCTCCATATGCGTGATAACGGCAACGCCGCGGTTCTCGAAGTAGCGTATTATTTGAAATTCGCAGGTGCGACATATGATGCATATTTCAAGCTTAGGCATCCAAGCCAGCCAAGTGCAACGTTGCCAAATCAAAAAGGCTTACTACTTTAGTCACTAACAAATCTGCAGAAGCATGCGCATTAAATATAATTTCATGTAAGCGAGTAGCCTCCCTACAGGATACCATTCGAGGAAAGTTTGGTTCTGGTTAAGAGTACGGCTATAATAAACGACATGAAGGGGAAAAAACAGTCCATAAACAGACTGACAGCAGAGCAACAATAAAAAATACTTGGTGAACTAGAAAATGCTAATATTAAACAAAAGAAGAGAAAATATGCTAATGATGATATATTAACAAGATCTCACCTGCGTATGAGGCTGTTCTTTCCGAGCGTCCGCATTAGGAAAACACGGGTAATGTTAAATTTTTACTTTATTTAAATTTAGGAATATTTTTTTATATCGTTTTTGTAGGTTTATGTAAATAGTAAACAAGGGTCAGATTCCATCTGTATAATTTCAACTATGACAATTTATTGCGGGTTGCCTAAATATGTGACGTCACACTAAAATAATCTATTTACATGAAAATCAAAGATAATGAGTCTGCTTTAAAAAAATTTTAAAAATTATACTGTAGGTAAAAACGGTTGATTTGGGTACATGATGTGCTATATGAATTTTGTATAGAATCGAGAACAATACAAATATGGAATAATATACAGGATGTGCCATTACAGAAGAAGCAATTTTGTTTCGTCATAACTTTTTGACTAATCGTGTATACTTAATTTTTCTTTATTGTAATAGATTTTAAAGAACTCTAAAACTTATGATTTGTGGATAGCTATATTACCTTAGGAGAAAAGCGACTGTTTCCATAAACATCAGCGACCCTGTATAAGTTGGGTTATAAAGTACTAGGTTATGAAAATATTTTGGTTTTTAAGTTCTTTATATGTTATTTGCGGGTTTTGTATCACTTAGGATTTTTTTTGTTTAAACGACTAAATTAAAAAAATAAATAAATGAATATACATGAAAAAAAGCGTAGATATTTTTGCCAGGTGTACGATTTCGTTTCGCCCTCGTATCTGCCGTTCCAAGTTAAAGACCCCGTGGAATAAAGCCTTTACTTCCAGCGCACATGCTGCCCGCCCGTCACTGCAAGACAAAGGGACATTATTCCCTTCTTAAATACCGGCAGTTGTGCGGCCGCGGACCATAAATAAAACGTTTCCATCTGTTGCGGCACGGTAGATAACGCTCCGCGAAAACTTTCGCAACTTCGCCCGGGAAACACCTGTTGTTATATCATCCAAAAAATAATAAAGCCGTCCGATTTATTTGGGATTTATGGTAATCCGGTGGCCGGTTATTTGTCTTGCTGATTAGATTCCGGAGCCCGCTTAATAATTTCGCGCGAGGCTAATGGGATTATTACAAGGCGTGTTTATTTGGCTAAGCCCCGATTTAATACGGGAAGATTTCGGACGAGCCGCGTCAAGGATGGAATTGGCTTTAATGGAAAAATTACAGGTGGACGGGTGGCCTTCTTTGGGCAGTCTGACATTGATGGGCAATCATTTAATAAATTTGGCACAATTGATCGAGACAACAAATAACTCAAACAGTTTTGTTAAAACGTACTATTCCTCTTCACGTAACACCATTTGATATAATCTTAAGAAACTACAAAAACAACCGAAGATGAGCCTCGCCAATATTTTAAAGCAGTGTAACCAAATAGGTAGCTTAAAATTACACAATAAAATAATTTAATTTGGCGCCTTATATATTCAAGTAAAATTATCTTAAACATATAATTATAATAAACATTTTACTTTTGTAAATTATTTAAAATGAAAATTTACATTTACAAGAAATTAAATTGCTAATTAATTACAATAGACAACTTACATCAAAATTTATTTTTTTTAGAACTACATATATTTCCAAATTATAACCGACAACAACTAACAGTGGTAAAAAAATTAATTCGTTTAATGCTACAAATTAATTGTAGATATTTAAAATAAAAAAATATATATGTTTCTAGATTCTTGTTACTATTCTTATGCTATGGGGACGTTCTTTTACCGTCATTCATCATCACGATTATGGCGTCTAACAACAACTTGTACATAACATGCGAAAAAGGAAAATTTAAATTAAATTAAATTAAATTTTGGTTTGTTGCGTTTCCTGTTCATTCACCATATTTTGTTATTTTATTATTTATTATATAAAACATTTTGTTTATGTAATTTTAATACTTTTGTTTTTAAATTTGTGACATATAAAAATTGTTAGTGTGTCTGTATTTGTAATTTTTTTTTTCATGTTTATATAGATATTACTGTATTCATTTTATTGTAATGTTTTAGACACACTTTTTAATATTTTAATGTTAAGTTTGTTATTTATAAATTGTGATTTAATTTTGAAATTATTAAATTTTATAGTGTCCTGAGGATGTCACGATAAGTGACGAAACGTCGACAATTGAGAAAATTTGGTGTTTTTCTTTGAAATTTTGCCTCTAATTTTCCCACTATTGACAACAAACTGAATAAAAATAAGGCTACCAATATCATTAATTAAAAAATGTATTTGCTATTTAGTTATCCATTTATTGAGCCAAAACGGCCTACTGTAAATTCATATTTACGCAGAATGTCTTGATATGCATGATACAAACACCTCAAAATAAAGAAAAAATGATCATATAAACAAGTCGTTATGGAGAAATTAAAAAATAATAACAATTATTTACAAATCTCTCAAAATGTTTGGCCTAGATTGATGAAACTTATGGTAATGACTTAACTATAAGCAAATATTTGCTGAGTTGATACATAAATTTGCGGAGACATTGGGATCTAGATGAATGGTACATGAAAGCTGAGAAAAAAGATGAATATTCTGTGGATTAAATAAGTGTATCTAACTCCGGTTGGTGTTTCTAAGAAAAAAGATGCCTTCAATTTTATTCGAAAAGAACAAACCATTTTCGAACATTATTATTGTAAATTTAAAATAAGTCCTCGACTTTCAATACATCAAACATAACTCCGAAACCATTCGTTTCAAAAAAATTATATTAGTTTTTCAGAAATATAATTCCAAATAATCGTTGGCACTGCAATTTTTTGAGGGTACATTAATGATATTTTTGGCCTTTTCGTAAATTACATTATAATACATTACAATTTAATTTAATTATTTCTATACATTTTTTGTGTAATAATTTTGGAATTTTGATCTTTCAACTATATCGAAGTTTGTTTCAGATTTAAAAATTATAAAAATTACTCAAAAACTGGCTCGATTTTTGAATAGAACATGGAAAATATTCTTCTTATTGAAAAAATGTAAACCGGAATTAATAGCACTTATCTAGTTCACAAAAGACATTACTTTAAGATTTATAACATCAAACATTGTGAGAGATATTTAAATATGCGATTTTTGTAAAATGTTAACACCATTTTGATAACGAAGACTTGTAGATAAATGAACTTTTTTGTTTGACATTTTTTGTAATCAATAATTTACAAAAAAGTTGTACTAATAAAAAAATAATATGAACTTATGAAATGTTTTATTATTTCTAATTAGTATTACTAACAGTACCTAGTAAAAAAATTGTTGGATATTTTGTGCTGTATTGGCGTTTATACTGTTATGACTTCCTCCAACAGATGTTTTGAAAGCGTTCAGAGCCGTACACAGGAAAAATTTTAAATGAAGGCTAAAACAAGTTAAAAACCTTTTTAAGCAATTAAAATGGTAATATCATCTAATTCACAATTAAAAATGACTAGATTTTGTCATAAAAACAGCAGCGACGTATTTATAAAAATTAACCTGATGATGGCCCCTCGAAGACGAAACGTCGGATTGCAAAAATGTTAACGCCATTGAATAGAGCGAAAAAAGTGGTACTGTAAATATGCAATTTATTTTAAAATTCGTTTTCAAATAAAGCCAGAAAAAAAAACGATTTTGCAAAATTTCGGGTTTTTCCGGATATCTCCGGAACTACCCGGAACATTAAAACTTTCTAAACGGTATATTGTTAGATATAAAAAAAACAATTTTTTTCTAATTTGAACCATCCCGCATCTCTTACCGTTTCCTAGATCCTAATGCTATCCGATCCGAATATCTTGGACATGCTGTATATTAACACAAGCTGTATTAAATTTAGCATGTAATTTTATACTCAAGTTATTCATTTAAAATGTAAACTACACAAAAACATGTAATCTCAGTGGTTAAGCCAAAAAGATCACTATAAATTCATACGTATGTACGTAAATTTATGTTAAAAATAGTAAAAATATAGGACTATTGTACCTTAACACAAGTAAAAATACACTGAGCATGTAATTTTAACCATTCATTAAATCATTTAAAATGTAAAGTACATGAAGTCATGGAGTACATGATTACATTATATTTACAATCTAATCGTTGGACTCAAGTCAGTTCTCTGTAAATTTACATTTATATGTGTACATTTACATTACAAATAGTAAAAAATATGAAATACGAGAACTAATTCAATTTAACATGAGTAAAGTTACATTGGGCACATAATTTTGGCTTTTTAATACTTTTGTAATAATTTAAAATGTTAACTATATGACGTATATAATCATGGTGTAATGTAAATTTAAATTCAAATGAAAAAGCGAAGTGAATAGTGAAAAGAAAATATCGAGACTAATGGTTATTAACACGGGAAATATTAAGCTGGACAAGTAAATATATCCATTTTACATAATTGTTAGTAATTTAAAACATATTCACCGTAAGTACATTTTAATGTAATATATTTTATCATAAACTATGTAATTTTATAATAATAACCAGTGAATATTGATATGTCTATTGACACCAAGCCAGAAATGGCCGTCGGTGTTTTTTTTTTAAGAAACGCCGGACTGGGATTACAAAATGCAGCCGATGTCCTTCATCCGCAGCCGCAATTTTCGAACTGGCCCTCATTGTATTATTGAAAGGATATACTTTTTCTTATTCCGCCGTTATCCCCATTATGCTGCCTCACTCATTATACCTACCTACTAGCAGGTACACATTATATTTTCTCGTATTTCATATTGTATCGGGGAATCCATTATGTTCCATCAAAAGGATGTCGCCGGCACAATCCGTCCTCCCTCCCGTCCCCGCCTCCCCTCCTGCCGTGATCCGACGTCGTTTCATAAGCGTCGACGACTCGTTAATAAATGGGAATCACTTTTCGGTAACAAAAGACAAACGTGTTTGTGGCAGTTGTTCTGCGTGCGTTGCGGCGATCATTAGTGGCGCCACCGCTAATTTGCCTCGGAGAAGGAAGGAAGATTCCTGGCCTGCTGGGACGGTGGGTCTGTCTCGCTCCGGAGTGTTTGGTCGGTGCACATCGATTTGTAGAAATCTGAGGATCGGCGTGGGGACCTCTCTAGTGACGTATGAGCACGTTTTGACAGAACGTAATGAATCGAGATCAGTATACCATTTTTCTCCATGTCGTTTTTAGAGAGAAAAGACAGCTGGAAAGGTTTTAGAAAGCAAAAAGATAATAAGTTTAAATCTAGAACCACTGAAGCATTCATTTGGATATACATTTACAAGATTTTGCACGTATTTGTTTTACACAATTATCTGTCACTTTTAGCAAAAGACAGAGAGACATGTAATCACAAAACTGTAATGAAATTATATGGAATTTTCCAAAAACAATTTTCTGGAAATCAAATTGTAGTTAGTCGTATTCAGTATAGGCGCGTTCAAAAGTAAACAGGAATCTTCAAAAATAGGTATTTCTAGTGACGCCATCTATTGTTCGAAAGGTAGATAGATCCTTCACTGATGTACTGTCAAAATTTCATGACATTTGGATGAATAAAAGCGGAGTTATTGCCACTGAAATGACAACATGTTTGTATCATCGGTACAAAAATGAGCATCGAACAGAGTGCTAATGTTAAGTTTTATTTTGAACTTGGTAAAACGAAACGTTTCTATTGATAAAGTTTACGGTGATGATGGTGATGCAGAGTTCATAAGTGGTATACATGGTTTAATAACGATCGAGAGGACTTAAATGGTAACCAACATGGTGACCAACCGAAATCAGGGATCACTGCAGATTCCATCAAAACTTTGCGTGAATTCAATAAAGGTAATTCAAAATATTCATTGAATTTCGTGGTATTGGAATCGAGCAACCCAAAAACATTTATCGCATTTTGGCCAATCATTTGGGCTTCCCATAAACCCCTATTCAGTCGGAAGGGGACTATTTTGACCAAAATAAATCGTTTTTTCAAAACTAACTTTTTGTTCTTATTTTTAAAGTCCTGTTTGCTTTGGAATGCACCCCTTGTACAAACTCTAGTCAACAGTGCTACAATGGACAACTTGCACATATTTTTTAATTGCATAATCTTAATCTTGTACAAACATGTAGCGAACATATTAGAGGCTCTTAATTAATAATTCATTACTACAGCTTGGCGCCCAAAACAAATGTTTTAAACGGGTATTTGCTTCCATGCTAATTCATGCCTCTTACGTGACGTATCACTTTTACGAATTAGGCCGTTCTTGTACAGAAAAACCTAGTTGTGTCATGCCTAACTTGTCAGTTTAAATCTTTTCATTAAGAATGAAGAGAAGCGCGTATACTGGGTGCCTCGAAGCAAATTGGCTTTCTCTAAGTAAGTACCGAGAGTCTAAACACAGCCAAATTGACTTTCCTTCGAGGCTCTCTGCATGCGCGTTTTTTAGATTAGGCTCCGTCAGCATGAAAGATGGACAAGAAGCGGGTTGTGTTCTCGGTAGCACTAAATGACGTCACAATGCATTCTGGATATTTCTGATTATTCATTTGTCCTATTAAATAAATTATTTTTTTACCACTGTTAGTTGTTATCCGGTTATAGGCTACAAATTTATGCAGTTCTAAAAGAAATTAAAGTTTCATGTAAGTTGCCTATTGTATATATTGCTAATATATACTTTCCGTAAACAAGTTATTTGAATATAATTCGTTTGGAATAATAAAACTTCTTATTTTTTTTTGTTTTTTATAAAACATCTCTTAGCAGCTTTCCATTATCTGATCAGTTCTGAACCTGTGTAGGTATTACATCTTCGGAAACCCATAATGTCCAGGAGAAAAATCAAACTCTCGTGGCGTAGAATACTTCTTCCACGCATAACCGCATCTTCTTAATTACAGGGATTAAGAGGAAACGGATTTTTCCCGGTTCCGTTTTCCACCGCGCCTAATTAATGCCGGGCACGCAATCCGGCCTAATTGCTCGACCTCTAAACAGGTGTCAGAGGTTCGGGGACCCGGTGCCCCTTGTCATCTTGGGAGCCAACTACGTTGGGGCAGAATTCTTGCGTGATTTGGCACCACCGCATCCCATACATCCCAACTGAGGATTACGTTTCCGTTTAATGGACTCTACGGCAACAGGGGTATAATTCACGTTTCGCATGACACTTTACTCCTGCCGAAATGTCCTTATTTCGGTCGCTGCAGAATGAATTGGTTATCAAATATGGTAATGAGAGCGTGTCAATAGACTCTCTAGAGTTCTAGAGTACTGATATTTTACTAAAATCCGATTTCAGTATTAATGTTTTTGCGATAGTGTTTACACTAGTTTTTCAAGTGTTAAAAATGGCTTACGTTTATAGCAACTCGGAGTTGATGGATATCGTTTTAATTTATGGTGAAGCAAGACAACATTTGTGTAATGGTGAATCATTTGTGTTATGGCAAGACAACATTTGTGTTCGTTCTTAGAAACTGGGTAAGACGATCCCAAATGTGATTACACGTCGGTAGAGAAAATTTTGAACAGTTGTTGTAAGTCAGGAATGTCAAATTATTTTATTAATTAAAACTACAAATTAATTTTATTAATTAATAATAACGATAGCCGCAAAAGCAATTAAATTTGCTGATATAAAATACATATTATAAAATTTTATTTATTTTTTTCCTTGGGAAAAAAATTCAATTCAATTTTTTGTCTGTTGTTGTAAGTCAGGAATGTCAAATTATTTTATTAATTAAAACTACAAATTAATTTTATTAATTAATAATAACGATAGCCGCAAAAGCAATTAAATTTGTTGATATAAAATACATATTATAAATTTTTATTTATTTTTTTCCTTGGGAAAAAAATTCAATTCAATTTTTTGTCTGTTCATTTTTGATTACATTTTGCCGCAGACTGCATACTTTGCTTTGCATCAGGGAATTGTCAGGCCAAAATTTGGTATACACCCTGATACTTGATTGATACAGACTGAACTTTTCTGAGGCCACAAATGATTTTCCCAGTACGGTCTTGGAATTTTGGGTTTCTGGTTTCAAGAGTCTATTGTCTTCAGTGGTCTGATCTGAAGATGGTTGAAAAACTACAGCCCGAATAAGTTTCAGTAAAAATTAATTGATCACCCTTTATATCCAATTTTATCCAAGACTTTTTAAAGCGTCGGTCCGCACTCGCCTAGATTACCCTACCATTAGAATATGAACAATCATGAATAACATTTTAAACAGAATTTAAGTTATGGAAACAACAAATACTTGGCAAAGCAACTAGGTATTGCAGATATTTAAGCTCCTGGCGGTATGGTTTTCAAATTCAGCTGCCGAAAAAGGAAATTCGAAAGAAAGTTTGAAAATAAAAGAAATAAAAAGAAAGATGACAATAAATCAGTTAGAAGTTTTAGCCGCGGACTCGATCTTGGATTACCTCTAATGTTACTTTTATTGTTAAACTTCCGCAAATGTTTTTTCTACAGGATTAAGGTGTAAGAAAGATACGTCAAAGTTAGTAGGTAGTCTTGACATGTTTTATTAAATAGCTACATTTTATTCCATTGGTGCAGATTAGTTATTTTTTATTCTAGTTTTAACTTTAAAAATAGTTTTTTTGCTAGCACCAGAGAGCGAAAAAAAAATTAAACAATGCGACTTCGCAACTAAGTATCAAACAATATTTTTTCGAAAATGCTTAGAAATACTATTAAAAATGGCACAAAAAAAACCTAAGAATATTGACATTTACGATAAATTAATTTGACAGATGTTAAATTTTAATATACCATAGGTAAGTAGTCATAGAAGCCATATACTTATTTATGCTCTATGATATTTTACAATGTATACAGGTATACAGAGAGGACGCGTTGGTTGGTACAAATTCATTAATTCAGGGGTTTGTTTTTTGGGAAAACGTTCGGACACATCGATATTTATTTTTGGTTGCGGTTTATCTGATCGTAAATTCATGTATATACCAATAAGTTACGACAATCAACTGTAATTTTTCAAATGGAAATACCTATTTTATACTTCATTTTTTAATTTTGTACCGAATTCTCAGTATGTTCCATATGCAGTGGCGGCTTTTAACTTCCATACTAGCGAGGGCGAACAAATTTAGGTAGAATATTGAAATAAAAATTAAATATAATTGGGTAGTTTTATTTTAAGCACTTTTGAAATATAGGGAAAATGTGTTCAACGTTATCTTTGATAGTGTCCATTCTTCTGCTTTTGTCCGAAATAAACTTTTCAATTACTTTTTCATTAAAATTTGATATTTTTCGCACCATTGATTTTTCAATAGATAGCATTACTGTTAGTCTGTCTTTATAATCAATTTAAACTTTTACAATTTAAAAAAAACACAAGAAATCATATGTAAGTAACAAAAATTTACCCCACGTAAACAAATTACGTGGGGTAAATCTAATAAGAAAAAGAGTCGTGAATAGCTACTATTTTCCTACCGGACTAAACATAGCCCAAACTGCATAGTAAATATGCGCTACTCCTACTCCGTCTTTCATTGGTACGCGACGATAACCATGACAACCGTTGTAACCACTTTACAGATGTAGAGGCGAGATATGCGGAGCCCACGTATTCAGAGTTTTTCAAATGAATAATCGATGAAGTCGAGTTAAATTAACTGCACATTACAAAAACATTTCCTTTTTAATGTGTTCATAATAGTAATTTATTTAACTATCCAGTTAACATTGTAAACTAAACTTTAAATTAAATTTCTTTACTATGAAAATTTGTGGGGGGGCACCGGCTCCAGAGCCCCCCCAGCCCACACCAGCCACCACTGTACATATCTAAAAAACATCTACAGGTCTAGTTAATATACCGGATTTCCCATAACTGACCCATTGAACGCCACGTCACTACTACATAAGCTCGTACATAAAAAAAAATGTTTAATAAACATACAGCCTTTTGAGAGTGTCACTCTGAGCAGCAATTTTATTCAATATCTTCAAGATTTTTAGTAATAAAAACTTAATTGTTAGGAATCTGCCATTTTGTTTTAAACGCGATTAGACAGTCATTTTAAAATTTAATTTAGAAATAAACGGGTAGACTAGGGGTTAAAACTACAGCAACTTTTGTGTTTTTGTGTTTTTTTTTTTAAGTTTTACCAAGGAATTATTATATACCTGGAATAAAAATCACCGATTCGACGGATGTCTCGTCAGTTTGCCATCCTTCGTCGGTATAGTCTTTTCGATCTCAATTGAAGAATCAAGAGGTTGGCAGTATATATCAGATTCGGTCGCTGAGGCAGCAACTCGGCATTGAAATATTTGAAGAAATTGTTCACATATTTATTTAGCCATACCCATATACAGGTCTGGTCGAATTAAACATGGAAGCGGTAGAAACGTATCCGCCCAGTTGACGAATGCGCGCGCGGGCAAACGGCGTATAACAAGCCGCAGTGAGCGACTGGGCAATAAATCTCAATTGTTGACAAGTGGTTGACAAATTGCCTAGCAGTGCAATGCAGCAATGCGGAATTTATTATAGGCACCTTCTATTAATAATTCATATTACAATTGCGAAAGAGAGAAATAAGAGGGATACTTTGTTTACTAATATATTTACAACATACAACGAAATTATCATCAATATAATAAAATTGTTTGAGGACATAAATAATTAAAATATGTTGTTGGCCAAACGAATATATAATAGAAATTTTCTACACATAATATAGAATATAGTGTTTTTCCGTCCTGCTGGAAATAATCATTAATTAGACCTATTGCTAAAGTTACTAATCCAACTACGGTTTCGTCTCTAGTCTACCGTAGTTATGAATTTTAAAAACTTTGATATTTGTACAATTTTCCGTTTTTAAACCTGTGATGTTTTTAATTAATTGTATTGACGACCTATGTCCGCTGTAGGTGTACCTATTATGTTGGCTAACTTCAATGTAATTCTCACATAGTAAGTAATTTTTAATTGACTATTTTATAAGAAAATTTTAACTTGTATCCTATTGTAGTTTTTTCCTGATGAAGAAACAAAATATAGTTTCGAAAGCTTGAAAATTTAAAAGAGTGTAACTTTTTTTATCCTTGGCTGCATCCCCGTCTAAGAAAGAAATTTGGTTTTTAACTTAGACAGCCGTCTAATTTTTTG